>NC_063186.1:1423472-1583124 GCF_023159225.1 Perognathus longimembris pacificus
TCCTCCGTAGGGGTGGTATAGTTGGCCAGTTTTGAGAACACACCTAGGGTAAGAAGGAAGTCATGTCAGAGTTAAGAAATAGGATTTTTTTTTTTTTTAAAGAAAAGAAGTCACACGATTAGATAAGAGTTTCCTACTTTGTACTTGACTTCGCCGGACGCTCAAGACCCTTGGTCGGTGAGGCACCTGGGCATCTCCCAGGCCACTGTGTGAGCAAGCCGTCCCGTCCCGTCTGATTGCCTCGAGGTTCAGAGGCCAAAGCGGAGTCCGCCATGGGGGAATGAGGATGCAGAGACTTGGAGTTGCACAACCCTCTCCGTGCTCACAGATCCCTAGCACCCACTTGCATCTCCACTCTTCCTCTTCTCAACACACACACACACACACACACACACACACACCAGCTTCTTAAAACTTGGCTGCGCCCCACAGGCTTCACGCACTTCTCCTATTAGTAGCACGCCCAGACCAAACATACAGACGTTTATCACTAGCACTGACAAAAAAAATAAAAGAGGCTGGATTGTTTCTATCACTGTTGTTCCGGTTCATGCAAAACGACTAATGCAGGCTTCCTCGCATCCGTGTCTGTTTTCCCAGAAGGTTTTCGGTGTCAGTGTTCTAGCTTATGAAGATGAGGGACAGTGATAAAATGGTTTTAGCACACCACTCTTGAGAAATAGTAAGGGAAGGGTGGCATGAAGTTTATAGCAGCCGTGGCTGTGAACTTCAGAAGCTTTCAAGTTGTTTTGTATTTTTCTCCTTCTCTTGGTTGGAATCTCTTTCATTATGTAAAAAAAAAAATTAAAACAGGAAATGTCACCTTACGCTATTTTATTAGAGAGCAAAAGGGAAGATTTAGCCAGAGATTTGGACACTAGTGAGAGCGAACGGCCGTTTTTCGGAAGTAGGCGAAACCCATTTTTCTCCTTAAATCTGAAAGGAAGATGAACGGGTGATACGAATGGATCTCTGTTTTCTTGCTATCCGAACAGGATGCTTGGCGGGACGAAACAGATCTACCACATGTTTCGTGTGTATCCTGGACCCCAAGCTACCAGCTTAATGAACGTTGCTCCCCTAGTTAAGTGCTAGGTGATGAATTTTATTACCTAAAGGGTTGCTAGAAACATCTCCTTGCTCGTGATGCTCGTGGCCCCAGACACTTTTTGCCTGGGAGTTCGTTTCCTAGCAACGTAGCGTGGCAAATGACATCTGGTTGCAATGAGAATCCGAACGTCATTGCCACAGTGGAGAAAAGTGGGGTGTTTGGGGGGGGGTGTGTTTCCCCCCAACTCTCCAGCCATACTTGTGGCGGACACAGAACTGTGCTCTGAGTCCTCTCTCCCTCCTGGCTGGCCCCGGCTCCTGCCCTGCCCCCTCGCGGGAGATTTAGGGGTGCAGCCGTTGCCGGCAGAAACAGTTACTTAGTGGGCACCTGCTGTATACCAGGGCTGGGCAGGAAGTGGAGGCCACCCCGGGATTCCGTCCCAGGGCGTCAGAGGGAGCTGCTACTCTAGCTCTGAGCCCCTCTGTCTCCCAGCACCCCGAGTCTATCCCCGGGGAGCTTCCCACTTGGTGGAGTGGCCTTGGCGGCGGCGGGCAACAACAACAACAACAAAACAACAGCAACAACAACAACTTTCCTCTGTGACTTTGTTCTTTTGATTTTTAATAGATCAAAGCCGAAGGAGGGAGGGAGGGAGGGAGAGGGGAGGGCAGGGGGAAGGGCCCGGGCGGGGACGGTGGCCACGAGCCCGACGAGGAGGGAGGAGTTGGAGGGGAAGGGCCGGGAACCTGCATTGTTGGAGGGGGGGGGGGTGGCGGAGTGGACGGGAGCTCCAGCCACCACACCGCCCAGCCCACCGCTGGGCAGCGCCGTCGCCATAGCAACGCAACCTGCGTTTGAAAGGGCTGGGGGGGGGGGGCGGACCCTCTGCACTCGGCGGGCGGCGGGCTGGGACCCGTGGGGAGAAAGTGGGGGAGAAAGGAGGAAAGGAGCAGGGAGGGGAGGGGGATGGAGAGGAGGGAGAGATGGAGGGGAAGGTGGAAAAGGAAGAGAGGAGAGAGAGAGA
Organism: Perognathus longimembris pacificus; assembly: GCF_023159225.1. NCBI lineage: Eukaryota > Metazoa > Chordata > Mammalia > Rodentia > Heteromyidae > Perognathus > Perognathus longimembris. The sequence goes on from NC_063186.1 coordinate 1,425,548, forward strand.
GGGGAGAGAGGGAAGGGGAGAGAGGAGGGGAGGAGGAAGGGAGGGAGAGGGAGAGAGAATCTGAATGAATGAAGGGGGGGCTATGAGAACGAGGGAGGGGAGGGAGGCTGGGAAACCCCTCCCAGGCCGTGAATGCGGGCATTGTCTCCTCCTTTCTGAATCCGATTTACCATATCATAACCCCCAGGAAGAAGAAAACATCAATATCCAGGAGGAATGGAGATGTTTCTATGGAAAACCTAGGAATTTTAGTCCATAACAGATCTGGTGTTTAAGAAAGAAAGAAAGAGGGGAAAATATCAAAGAGATCAAAGGCAGGGCTCCCGGGAGGACGGAGGGGCCCGTGAATTAAAGATGGACGACGCCGACTACAAAGTGCTGCTTTGCTGCCTTTCTTCCCCTTTTCTTTTCTGTGGCTCCGGCCCCCCGTTTCCATTTCAAGGCCCCGGCGTCCCATGTCCCTGGGGAACAATGCCGGGGGGGGGGGGGGGCGGGGAGAGGGGAGGAAGGAGGCTTGGGGAGCACGAGGAGCGTGCCCACCCCGCACACCCCGGGGGCGTTCATCGTGGTCTCCAGGCCCAGATTCGAACCCAGCCCCGCTTCGGACGAAGCCCCAGGAGCAAAGCTACCCACCCCCCCCCCCCACCAGCCCCCAGACGCCAGGGGAAACAAAGTTGGGGCTCAAATCCGGGGAACAGCTGCCCTAGGGCCCCCCCCCCCCCCCCCCCGCCTCTGTTGACTTTGGGGAAGGAAGTAAAGCCAGGCAGGGAGGGAGCTCCCGTCCCAGCAGCTCGGCCCGGCCTAACGAACAAAGCAAACCCGTCGTGTTTGCCGAGCCCTCGAGGAGTCAGCCGACTGGATCCCGCCCAGGGGGATCTGACGGTTTCCTCTCTCTCAGTGGCCTGAGGCCTGCGCGCCGAGAGTCAGCCCGGCCCAGGCCCTCGGCCTCCGCCCCTCCCCGCCCTGCTCATCTTCAGTGTTCGCGCAGTGCACTCACGGACGGCCCCCTAGCCCGGCCTGCCCGAAGCCTGGGTTAGGTTCCCAACCCCACTCCACAAAAACGAACCGGCCAAAGCCAGACACAGAGCCCCCTCCTTTAGGGAGACTGCGTGGGTCTAGGTAGAACCGAATAAAAAGAGGGGGGCGGGGCTGGGAAGGGGCCTTGGTGGTGGAGTGCCGGCCAGCATCCCTGAAGTCCTGGGTTCGACTCCTCAGTACCGTTTACACAGAAAAAGCCAGGAGCGGTGCTGTGGCTCAAGTGGTAGCACCCCAGAACTGGCAAAAAAAAAAAAAGTTTTATCCATGCGTGAGGCTGGATGACCTAGTGATTTTAAAAATCTTTTTAAGGGACGTTGAATTGTCCAGAATGGCATCGAATGGCATTTCCCATTTGCAATCAGCACGAGTCCTGCCAAGTCATCTGTAGCCCAGATGACAGATGGATGGAGAGATAGTTGGATGGATGGATGGACGGATGGATGGATGGACGATGGGTGGGGCGGGTGGGTGGATGGGTGGAAGGAAGGGTGGATGGTTGGATAAATGGATGGATGGATGGAAGGCAGGAAGGCAGGGAGGGAGAGGGAGGAAGGAAGAAGGTTGGAAAGATGGACAGACGGATGGAAGGCTAGGTGGGAAGATGGGAGAGCGGGAAGGAGGGAGGGAGGGAGGGAACCTTCTGCTTGTGCCCAAGTAGAATTCTGTGGCTTGGCCCAGCGGCGGGCGTGCTATCTCATTCTAGAAGATCTTGCTAGTGCTAGGAAATTAAAACCACATCCCCCCAAAGGCAAACACAGTCTGCTTTCTGTGCTTCCTCCTGAGGGCATGAGGGCACACGAGGCCCCCTCTCCCGCCCCCCCCTCCCCACATCCCGACTTCCAGGTCCCCAGAGTCTACGCCGGCCCGGGCTCGCGGCTCTGCTGGGGGAGCGCCGGGGAAGTCGATGAAGTTGTTTGCAAACACGGGGCGGGAAGACGTTCCCCAGGGTGGCATTAGCATGTGCGGGGCTGGGAGCCGCCGGGGTCAGCGGGGAGACTAAGTAAACAGCGGCGGCTCCGCGGCTCCTTTGTGCGGCCAGCAGCTGTCCAGATGGCCATTGTGCGTCCCGGGGGTGGGGGGGGGGGGCTGGGGGGATTCGCCACGCAGGTGCCGATTCCGCGTGCCACGCACACCCGCCTCGCCCGAATCTCGCCGCCGACCGGGGACGATGGTGAACCTGGGCACGAGACGAGACGCAGGGAGAGAGGGGGAGCCCACTAAGACGGGGCTGGCGGGGAAAGCGGTTCCTCCGTGGTGCTCTTCTGCTGGGGCCTGGGGGGGTGGAGTCCCCCCAGAACTGGACCACCTGGGGATAGATAGCTCCCCCTTTTCGTCTGAGGAGGAAATCTGAGATTCAGACCTTCCTCCCTCACCGCCGTCTGTCCGCTAGGCTGGGCCCCGTTGCTGGGGGGCCCCCCAGGTTTTTAAGTCAGTTCTGTCTGACGGGGACATCTCCACCTGCAGACACCCCAACTTCTGCCTAGACCTCCGAGCTGGGTGGTTCAGGGGGAAATCCATTCAAGAGTCCCCCAAACCAGTGTGTGGGAGCCCTCGGTGGGCCGCAGCCCGGAGCCCCGAGCCCCGAGCCCGGGGTGGGGGCGCAGAGGACCAAGCTCAGCACTTCAAAGCTCAGTACTGTGCTAGCCGAGCCTGCCGGCCACGCAGAGCTGCAGCTGCAGTAAAGAACTCACGAGCTGTTGTTCTCTGGCTGTTGGTGCACATTTCCTCCTCATCTCTCTTCGGAGGAAGAAGGAAAACTCCATCCACCATTGCTTTCGATGTGCAATTGTCTGCCGTGCACTGGAGTATGAAACCCTTTGCTTTAGTTAAGACACGGGGGAGAGGGAGAGAAGTCTGCTTTCTCTGGTGAACTCTTACGTTGGGCAATGTGGGGGTTGAGGTTCACAGCCCCTATTTAAAACACCGTCAGAACACGGATGTTACAAAACATTTTAAAAAGAGGAAACAGGGGAAACACAGAGCCTAGACGCACAAAAACTTCCGCCTCCGACTCGAGGTCTGAGGCCTCCGGCCACCTTCCCGTCACCCGCTTCCACTGCTTTTAGCCTTTCTCTTTCTCTTTTTTATTTCTTCGGGTAACGAGGACAACAGTGGGGAAAAGTTGGGAAGAGCTGAAGCTAGAAAGTTCTGGCCATACAGGTGAAGAACAAAGGTCTGGCCCATCAAAGCTCCCGTCACAGATGATTAGTTAATAGTGAATGAACCGCTCATTAATTTGACAGCCGAAGCCGGTGAAACGTTCTGACCAGAGCTGGTTGGCTCCTCTAGTGAGTTTTCTGGAGGGAGTGAAATGGGGACCTAGGAACAACACACACATTCTGTCTCTCTCTGTGTGTCTGTGTGTCTCTGTCTGTCTGTCTGTCTGTCTGTCTCTCTGTCTCTCTGTCTGTCTGTCTCTCTGTCTGTCTCTCTCCCCTTCATTTCCAGCATCAGGAAGTCAGTAGGAATGGAAAGCAAACTCCAGTAGACGCAGGAGCCAGGAGTTCCAGGTTCTGGTTAAGCAGCTCAGAGGACGGGGCCGTTCTCCCTGTCGTTGTGCGGGTGACCGTGTCCCGGGTGGGGACCGGGGGACCCCGGCCTTCCCGTGCGGTCGTGGGGGGGGGGGCGGGGAGGCCTTTCTACGGCTCTTCTCGCAGAGAAAGGCGCCTCCGCTTTCAAAGGGCTTTGCTTTACACTTTTGCTTTGGTGAGATCTTCACGCAGGACGAACCCGCGGAATCCAAGGGTCCTTCCTCGGCCCGGAGGCCAGAGTCTTCACGGTGCTCCTTCTGGAGGGGGGAGGGCGGGGGCGGAAGGAGGGAGGGGGGAGGGAGAGACCGGGATGGGAGGCCCAGGCCACAACTTGGCAGTCGGCCTCCTGGACGGGTTTGGGTGGTCAGCCAGCCTGCCTGGCTCGCCACCCTGCCCCGGGAAGTTGGGGGGAAGTTGGGGGACACATCGGCTAATGGGGGGGGGTTAGCACACCCCCGGATGCAGGGCTGGGGACGCCCCGTGGTTCCTGGCAGCTTTGAAGGCAGTGGGGTAAACCAATAAGATGCATTCCACAAGTGCTTTCCTGAGTGGCATGGGGGGACACGGGGGGGGGCAGAGGGAGGGGGCCCCAGATCCAGAATGGTTTCTGTGTGTGTGTGTGTGTGTGTGTGTGTGTGTGTGTGTTGCACAGCTGGCCGCCCCAGGTGGTTGGTCTGAGCCCAGCCTCAGCCTCCCTGCCCCCTGGAGGGGGGGGGCGAGTGGGGGGTGACCCCGGCTGTCTGTCTGTCCAGTCCTCTTCCTCTTCTCAGGTAGCAGCTCCACGGTGTGAGCCGCTTGCTTTGCATTGTGGGAAATGATAGGGAAGTCCTGGAACTTAGGAGAAGAAAGACACTGGCCTGTCAATGAGCTCAGTCAACAAGTGAGGGGCGGGGGCGGGGGGGTCCCCCAGCAGATCCTCAAGGGAAACGTGTACGGCGGGGGGGGGGGGAGAGGGGGGAGTGTGATTGATAGTCCCACACAGCTAGTGTGGACACACACACACACGCACACACACACACCACGCCACCGACCACACTCCGCTGTCCGGTGCGTGTGATTGTCACGTCAGCACGCTCGCTGGGCTGGAGAGGGCGAGCTAGCCCGACTGCTGGGGTGGCGGGCGCTACGTCTGTGGGGAGAGGCGGCCTGCTCCTGGGGCGGCAGGGAACCTCAGCTGTGATGTTATACCGGGTGGATCCAGTGGGACGCACGTGCATTTGCGTGTGCGTGTGCGTGTGCTTGCACAAGCACGGAGCCCCCTTCCTGGCGGGCCGACGCGGAGCTGCCTTCCTTCATCCGAGGGGGCCCGTTCTAGCCTCTCTGGGAAGCCCGATGGGGCCAGGCCCTCCCGAGTTCACCGGGGCCTGGGGCTCCGTGCTGGCTGGACTTTCTCTCTAACCGGTGTTTGTTCCCCACGGCCCGCGTGTCCGCCACGTGGGCGGGGTGGGGCCGGGAGGGGAGGGGAGGGGAGGGGAGGAAGGCCGGGCAGGGGGGGCGGGCGGGCCGGGCAGCCGGCGTTTTGCTGGAGCACAAACTTTTTCTGAAGGCTCCCTGCGGATCGCGTGCAAATCCTCCTGTAACGATGTTTCAGTGTATCCCGGAGGAGGCTCTTCTCTAAGCAAAGGGCCAAAGTAAATAAATACACCCCCCCCCCCCAGTCACGCCTTGAAAGGGAGAGCGCCGTCTAATTACCGTTGAATGAGGCCAAGATCTGCCAAAGATGGGACCCCGGAACAAACAATGGCGGCCTTTGTACGCCTTGGGGCTGGCCCGCCCCACGGAGGGCGGCCGACATCTCCGGGGCCCCTGCCTCAGTTTCCACCTGACTTCAGTCGGGCTAGATTTGTACTTCAGGACCAGCAGTCGTACCTTTAGATCAAGTATTAATCGTCGCCACCTCTCCTATAGAGTGCCTATAGAAGCTTCGCTATCCCGTGATCCAAGAACACGACACGGCTTGGGTCACGAAGATTCACCCGAGATGTTTCCTTGCACTGGAAAAAAAAAAAAACTGACAACATACCCTCTGGAAGAGTAATGCTTCAAGGATGTTTATATAACATGACAGGTGGTTGTATTGTATCTATGCAATAATAGGATATAAGACTACCTAACAAGATAATGTGTTATCATGTCATATTGCCCCTGTGTATTCATCAGTTCAGAGAGCGTTCTGAGAGAGGAGGTGGACGGCAGGCAGGGCAGGGCTGGGCGGAGGGCGAGCTTCTGAGGGGAGTCCCCAGGAGCCAGCTCCCGCGTGGTGGTGCCCCCTTGCTTGTGGAAAGATCTGGAGCGCTCAGGCACGGCGGAGAGGCCGGCTAGATGCTCCACGGGGCACGGCCCTGCCCGCCGCTCGGTGTTCTCACCCACAGCCCTTAGGCTTTTGAGCACACAAGGGACAGGACGGCAGAGTGGCTGTGCAGACTCGGGGATGGGTTTCGTAGCCGGGGCAAAGTGAGGATTTACATGCGAAGAATGGCTGTCCTCTCCTATTTCACACACACACAGGATATGACATAAGTGGCAGGGAGCAACATAAACTATTTTATTTTATGATGTCTGTATATTTTGCCAGTCCTGGGGCTTGAACTCGGGGCCTGGGCACTGTCCCTGGCTTCCTTTTGCTCAAGGCTAGCACTCTGCCACTTGAGCTACTGTCCACCGCTTCCGGCTTTTTCTGTGTGTGTGGGTGCTGAGGAATCGAACCCAGGGCTTCATGCGTGCTGGGCGAGCACTCGACCACTAGGCCACATTCCCAACCCAAATATTTATTTTAGTCTGCAAAGTATTTACACTGCTGGAAATCTCACTCAAACCCCAAGCTTTTCTATACGCTTTTCTGTTGTGCCTCAAACTCCTCCAAGCTTTTGTGAGAAATAGCCGACAATGTTTACAATATGTGTGTGTGTGTGTGTGTGCGTGTGATAAACTCATGTTAAGCAGATCCCCTGCTTCTCAAAATTATATGACGATTAAAGTATCTTTTGCTACTGTCAGCATTTATTCCTACAATTCTCCCTTATTATGAGGGTAACTAGCAGTTATTTGATAGCACGGTTCTATGGATGAATGTGTGTGCATGTGTGTGCGTGTGTGCGTGCGCGTGCACTAGTCCTGGAGCTTGAACTCAAGGCCTGAGCACCACCCCAGAGTTCTTTCTTGTTCTTGTTGTTTTGTTTTGTATCTGTGCTCAAGGCCGCTCTACCACTTGAGCCACACCTCCACTTCCAGCTTTTTGTGGTCCATTGGAGGCAAAACTCTCATCAACTTAACTGCCCAAGCTGGCCTTGAACCGGTCTCCTCAGATCTCAGCCTCCTGAGTAGGTTAGGTTACAGACTCGAGCTACAGACTAAAAGTTGTTTGTTTGTTTGCTTGTTTGCCAGTCCTGGGGCTTGAACTCAGGGTCCCGTTCGCTGTCTCTGACCTTTGTTGCTCAAGGCTAGTGCTCCATCACTTAGAGCCACAGCGCCACTTCTGGTTTTCTGGTGATGAACTGGTCTTTCCATCCAGGACTGGTTTAGAACTGCGACCCTCAGATCTCAGCCTCCCGAGTGGCTTGGATGACAGGCGTCAGCCGCCGGCGCCCGGCCACCGTTATTTTCTAAGGAGTCGAGATGGAAGAACTCCCTACTTTTCTAAATCCACTTTGGTTATTATGATGGTTTACTGTGCCTTTCTTTCTAGTTCATTGTCTGATGAAGACTTCAAAGCCAAAATTACAGCAAGGCTCTCGGAATGAAAGACATTAGGGAAAATAAAATTTGCTAATTATGTACGGGTTTGGTGTTGTGTTTGTTCTGATTGTAAAAGGCGCACATAATTATTTAATTGGTGGGCTGAGAGAATTCTTCAGATAGATTTTAGTGCCTTGGTAAGCTCACGGGTGAGAACGAGGAGTTAATTATCATTTCTTTCCCAAAGGAAAGATTTCTCTGTAGTAATTTGTTGTTTTAAATATCAACAGATTTTTATATTGGAAATATTAGTGTGTGACCTCCATCTGTTAATGGGGAGGAATAAAAAAAGTTTGAATCCTCTTACATTATGAAGTATAAATGGAAATTAAAGCAGTTATTCAAATGGGCAGTATGTTTATTGCACGGTACCAGCCTGACATGTATATTTCTTACATACGTGTGTTTCTTCACATACACACGTCCCCAGGGATTAAACACATTTATAGCACTTTAAAACCTTTTTGTACTTTTTGTGTTCGTTTATATAAAGGGCTAACATCCCCATAATAAGAGTCTTTGAAGTTGTTATTCAACCAAAGCCACAAGTGCGCTCAGGATTCAGGCTTAGGCAACGTGTCCGCCTCTCTCCCATTCGTCTTGGATTGCCAGTGTTGAGATAGGCAACGCGTCGGCCTCTCTCCCATTCGTCTTGGATTGCCAGTGTTGAGATAGGCAACGCGTCGGCCTCTCTCCCATTCCATGCCAGTGTTGAGATAGTCAACGCGTCGGCCTCTCTCCCATTCCATGCCAGTGTTGAGATAGGCAACGCGTCGGCCTCTCTCCCATTCCATGCCAGTGTTGAGATAGGCAACGCGTCGGCCTCTCTCCCATTCGTCTTGGATTGCCAGTGTTGAGATAGGCAACGCGTCGGCCTCTCTCCCATTCGTCTTGGATTGCCAGTGTTGAGATAGGCTGCCGTCTTTACGTTACCGTCTCTCCTATTACGGCGTTGGGCTGGCGTTCAGGGTCTGTGGTCTGGCTCGGTTCACAGCTCTGTATCTCTCTCTCGCCCCCAATTCTCTATTGTCTCATTAAATCCCCTCGTCGCCGTTGCTGTGGTCGGTCCTGGGGGCTTGAACTCAGGGCCTGGGCGCCGTCCCCCAGCTCATTTGCTCCGGCGCTTGAGCTACAGCTCCACTTCCCTCTTTTTCGGGAGGATGTTCGTTGGAGATCAGAGTCGGGCAGACTTTCCTGCCCGGGCTGGCTTTGAACCGCGATCCCCGGCTCTCAGCCTCCTGAGCGGCTGGGATGGCGGACGCCAGCCCCCGGCGTCCGGCTGGCGTCTCCCTCCTCACGCTGCACGTCCTGACGTGGCCGTGCTTCTCTCCTTTGTTTTGCTACACATCCTGCCTCCCTGAGAACACAGCAGGCCTCAGGAGCTTCCTTCTGAAGTGTGCACCCAGCCCCGGGGCCTGGGGTCGTGCGGCTCCAATGGCAGGCACAGTGCCGCGTTAGACTTGGGGTGTCCTGCACCTCCCCGCACCATCGTCCTCGAACACCCGTGTGTGTACAGACACTCTCGGGGCGGCCACCGGGCCCTCGCTCCTTCCCGTCGCTGTGTCCGCCCGCCGGCACATCTGTCCACAGATGTTCCCAGGGCTCCGGCAATGCTCCACCCAGAGCCGCCCGAGGGGTGTCCGTTCCAGAAGGTTCCCAGACGGCAGGGTCTCCTCAGAAGCTGTCCTCCGGGAGCGCCCTGGCCTCCTCCCCGGGCTCCAGCACCTAGGGCATGGGGTGCAGAACGTACCCCCCTTGACTACCCCCAGGCGCGGGCGGTCGGGGTAGATGGGAGACGACGTGGCGGAATGCAGAGGCCTTGCTGAGGAGCCCCGCTCCGAAGGGGGCCCGTGTTGTCGTTGATCAGGGCAGGAAGCCCCTGCGCTCCCCCGCTCCCCGTCTGACAAGTCGGGGAGGAAATGCAGGAGCCGGGCTCTGCAATCAGGTGAAGTAGGTGATTAACGGCCCTGGGCAGAGGAGGCCGCCAGCGCGGCATCCGGGGGCAATTAGGGCCAGGAGGAGAGCGGGCGAACCTCAGACACGGACCGCAATCACCGCCCGGTGGATCATGGTCGATTACTCAGGACATTCCTCTTAACTGACCCGTGAATGAATTTGGAGAACGTCCTTTCTCTCTCTCTCTCTCTCTCTCTCTCTCTCTCTCTCTCTCTCTCTCTCTCTCTCTCTCTTTTCTTTCTTTCTTCCTTTCTTTCTGTCTGGTTTAGTGGTAGAAGCCTTGCATAAGATTCACAAGGTACAAGGTTCAACCCCTAGCACCAGAGAGAGAGAGAGAGAGAGAGAGAGAGAGAGAGAGAGACAGACAGACAGACAGACAGACAGAGACAGAGACAGAAACAGAGAGACAGAGACAGAGAGACAGAGATGAAGACAGAGACAGGGCAAAGAGGACAAGAGAGAAAAATAAGAAAGAAAGGAAGAAAATTATCACTTAAAGAAATGGCACTAAGCTACCGGGTACCCAGCTCCAGAGGTGAATCATTGAGTTGATTGATTGATTGCCAGTCCTGGGGCTTGGACTCAGGGCCTGAGCACTGTCCCTGAGCTTCTTTTTGCTCAAGGCTAGCACTCTGCCACTGGAGCCACAGCGCACCTTCCAGCTCTTTCTGTATATGTGGTGCTGAGGAATCGAACCCAGGGCTTCATGTGTGTGAGGCAACACTGAGCCACATTCCCAGCCCTGGCCTTCAGTTGTTTGCATCTGTATTCTGGGTACATCAGACGTGGAACTTTTTAATACGATTCATGGTTTTCTCTAGGATAAGGTACTACTACCTTCTGAGAGAAGGAACAGAAAGTGATGGATGGTCTGGAAAAGGAGATGGAGCACGTCTTTCTTTCTTTTGGTCACATTTGGGGCGGTAATAAAAACCGCTTGTCTGTGGAGGTTTTTCGGTGTTTTTTTAAATTTATTTTGTTTTTTTCCTCCAACCCCTCACAGATTCAGTCTGGCATCAATCTTGAGTGCGATGTTAAGTTTCACAGGGAACTGCAAACGTGGCTCTCATGGAATTCAGGGCCCTCAGTTTTCCGTAACAATCAGATGCTGGGGTTTGCCCGTGGTTTTAGGTTAGATCAAGACAGATCTCTCATTGCTAATAGCGATTTGTTCCCTCCTCTAACTCAGTTACCAGCGTCGTCACAAGATGTCAAAGTGGCACCCGTTAGACATGGTACATGGTCAATAATTATACAAAAGGAATATTAGCTCCTTGATAAGTCGATTGATCGGTTTCATCCCGAGGATACACAGAAACACAGGCTTGCTTCCTCAAATGCTGTGTTATGTTGTTGTTTTGGTTCTCAGCGAGGAAAACAGCATAGAACTTGTGTTTTAAAGTTTTTAAATTTTTAAAAAAGTGTTTAGAGTCCCGCGTCTGGTTGCCTGTCTCTACTCTGATGGCAGCGTCATGAAATGGAATAACCAAGAGAATGTGAAGTTAAGATTGCCTTCAAAAGGAGTCAGGGTTTGAGCAAGTTGTTCAGCCCGGGTGGGGTTCTGGGTTGATTCCCCGGCTGCAAAGCAAACAATGACGAAAAGCCGTCACAGACCAAGAGTGCTCCAAGCGTTGCTTTGAAAGAATATTTCCTCTCTCTCAGTGTGTGACTCAGCCTTTGTTTATATAATATATATATATATATATATATACATGTATATACATATATATGTATCTGGAGCATTTAAAAGCATGCTTTTGAAATGATTAAGTCGCACGAATTGGGATATCCCTGCTTTGTCCTGGGCAATCACAAGCATTATGGTCATCTAAGTATTCAAACTCTCCTAAAGACAAGCGATTGAGAAAATACTCAGATACATGTTGTTGTTGACGCTGGGTAGAATGCATTAGTCAAGGGAATGGAGAAAGACAATTAAAAAGAAAAAAAGCCCAACCCAAACAGAGATTTGGGGTATGAGGGTGAGCCACGGACTCATTGTCATTTTGTCTGCACAGCAACAACCTAGCAAGGACTTTCCGGTCCTTCGATGGAAAAGTGCGAAGCGCAACTAAACTATTGGGAACATGCGCCACTGAAAGAAATCAACATTTCCTCGTGGGAACTGCAAAAAAAAAAAAATGAGTCCAGGCCAGAGTGCACGGGGTGGAATGCAAACACAGTGAATTCTAAGGAGATGATTTTTTAAAAAAAAAATTGCATTCATGTCTATCAGTTTGCTTTTCTAAGTACAAGGACTTGCGTCAGGAGAAAGCTGCTTTCAATTGTGCGGTCTTAGGCTGCGACTGGATAGGAGCCCGCCAAATAGAGTTCCAAACAAGCTGTCTTCCGCTCGGGGCTATGAACGAAATACGTGTGTAGGTACGTCGGGACTCATTTCTAGTGCGAGGATGTCTGGAAAGAAAGCTCAGGTCCTCTCTCTGTACACGCGAAGGGCTTTTCGTTCCTGTTTCTTTTTTAAAATTAGAAGGCAAACAGGCACCGGATGGTAGAATCTACGAGAGACACCTTGGTGTTGATGGAAGCAGGGGCGTCAGTGAGGCTGTCAAGTTGATTTGAATCATGTCAGGTCGAGAGCGAGAGAGCTAGCAAGCGCAAGAGAGAGAGAGAGAGAGAGAGAGAGAGAGAGAGAGAGAGAGAGAGAGAGAGAGAGTCTTAAGATGGGGAAAAGTAAAACTGGAGGAAATAAAGACGGCCGGAAGGCACAAGTTCAAAGGGATTTAAACTCAGAGAGTAACCCCTGCGGACGCTTGTGGCATTGGAATAGCCGCTCTAGTGTGCCCAGGTCCCCTCCTAAACCTTCCATTTGCCACTGGAGGAAAAACGTGACCCCTTATCCCTTCAGGCACGGGGTGCCCGGGGCTCGTCCCCTCCTCCTCCCCTTGGAGGAGTTAGCACCCCGGGGCAGTGGCTGGTCTTTCTGCACACCTGTCCATTCACCAACACCTCGCCCTCCATTTGTACTCAGCTACTGGGCAAGGAGACATTCCTTATGAAGGTTCTTGAACTCGTAATTAAAAAGAGATCGTCTAGAGAACACTAGCGGACCGACGGGAAAACGCTTAACTATTTATGAAATATGAAGTTCAACATCTGGGTGAATTATAATTGTGCTGGGGAGTCTCTCTCTCTCTCTCTCTCTCTCTCTCTCTCTCTCTCTCTCTCTCTCTCTGACTACATGGCCAGTTGTGGGGTATGGGTAGGTATGCTTAATCATGGTTTTTGTTGACTTCTTGCCTTATCTCTCCTTCAACTATTGTCTTTTCTTTCCTCCCTCCCTCCCTCCCTCCCTCCCTCCCTCCCTCCCTCCCTCCCTCCCTCCCTCCCTCCCTCCCTCCCTTTCTTCCTTCCTTCTCTCATTTTGTCTGCTGTGAGGCCTGAACTCAGGGCCTGTGTGTGTCCTGGGGCTTGAACTCAGGGCCTGGGTTGAGTTCCCTGAGCTCTCTTGGCTCAAGGCTAGCACTTTGCCATTTTGAGCCACAGCTCCATGTCCAGCATTGTGTGTGTGTGTGTGTGTGTGTGTGTGTGTGTGTGTGTGTGTGTGTGTGACTGGAGGTGAGAGTCTCACGGCCTTTCCTGCCCAGGCTGGTTCTGGAACCTCACCCCTCAGAGGCCAGGCACTGAGGGGCTGGGACGGCGGGCCTTGGCCCGTGTGCCGCAACGCTTGGGAGTCCTCCCGCTGGTCTGCTTTCAGTCGTCCGCGTCTTCAAACCGGAGCGGCACTCCGCGGTACCACTGTCACCCCGTGGCTCTCCAGGGCTGTCATCTTCTTTGTCTAATGTCCTGAGATCAAATAGGAGCGAGAAGGAGTCCTAAGGAACGTGACGTGTGCCCCATGTCGGGGAGTAGATGGGTTCGGCTTTCCAGGATCAGCCCCGGAGGCATGCTCAAGAGAACTGGCGGAGGGTTTGGAGTCTGGCCCGAGTCGTAGCTTCCGGAGCAGGCGGGAGGCCTAAGGGATCTGTTCCCGTCTCCGCCGAGGGCAGAAACCTCGCTCCTGTGGCCTTTTTGTTGTTGTTGTCAGATTATAAAAGTACCAGGACCCTCTCGTTGCTCCCATGTATGGAGTGTTTATCTCCTCGTCACCGCGGGCAGAGTCCCGCGTTTGTCACCTGTCAGAGGTGTGCGGGGAGAGTCTGTGCGGGGAGGCTGACGAGGAGCACACAGAGTCACGGCTTTAAATGTTAAGTACGTGTTCCCCAGCGTTGTGCGTTCCCTTCTTGATGTTTAGAAGCTCAAGAATACACACACACACACACACACACACACACACACACGTACGGGCGTGACGTAAGTACAACTGGCATGCATTTGCCAGGCTTGGCGGTTGACCGTTTTACCGATGAGTTCAGAGAGGAGTGATCAATGAGGGGCGTTCTGAGGCGTCCTGGGATCGGTGAGGAATGGGTGGCCCATGCTGCCGGCCCTGGGTCTGTCCAACGAGAAGGCTCAGGAAGGCCGCAGTCCTGGGAATCCCCTTCCAGGCCCAAAACCATTGCTTTCCGATCATTTCTTCCTTGCTACCCACCGTTCTCCTTCCTCTCTTCCTTGGTTCTTTCTCCTCTTTCCTTGTTTTTGGTTTTTTTTTAAAATTTTCCCTCCGTGGATGTTAATAATAATCTACCAGGCTTTGGCAAGGAAGATATAATTTTAGCCCTTCAAAAGATTTAAATAATACAAATAACGTCAAGTCCAGATACTCAGAGGACAAATGGTGACAAACGGCCCAAGCTCGGTGGGAAGCAGAATAAAAAATGTGAAGCCTTTTGCTGTATTCTTGAAAACCTGTCAGCAAGCACAAATTCATAAACACGTTCGCTATTATCTTCCCAAATAAATGGCTTTCTCGAAGGGCACAGCATCCTAGACTGCTTTTTTCAGGGATAATACTTCGGGAACTTTAGTCTTCGTGAATGTGATTTTATCTTGATAATAAAGCCCGTAATGCCGTATTCTAAGCATTATGGGCTATCAAGGTGATTGTCCACGGTGTGGTTTAAAATGAAAACTTCACCAGATTTCCTGAGGAATAAAAGCAATTTCCACGACACGAGACCATTGAAGTAATTTTCTCTGAAACAGCAAATGAATTAAAGGACTCATTACCAAGTCATTACTGCGTACTATTTGATTACTAGGTAAATAATGGAGATACCCTTTTCCCCTGGACTGTCGTTTTAATTTTACCTGATAAAATGGGAAATTGATCATGGTCAGCTTTGGGAAGCTCTGGAACCTTCTCTGCCAGGCTTTCCTGAAATATTATCTCCCAGCTGCTGCTTTCTCAGACGTTCACTTCCTGCAAAGTCCGGGCAGGACCTCTTCACTTGGTTTGAACTCCGGGGAGGAATAAGCCACTCTTGGAGATGGGTTGATGGCATTTATTTATTCTGTGCCTAGTATTTCCAAAATTTGAGATTGTGGGAAGCTGATGTTGGAACAGGAGAAATGAGAGAGAGAGAGAGAGAGAGAGAAAGCACACAATCCTTTAGCTAAACATAAATCTCTAATTGTAATAGACACTGGAAAAAACAAAGATTACCTAGCTGAGACTATCTATCTATATCTATCTGTCTGTCTGTCTATACGTACATATATATTCACAGTTTATATATTTTCTGAAAACATATTGAGCACACAGTGATTGAATACGGCACGGTTACCTCTAAGTTCTGTATGGGCTGAGAGAGCTAGGGTGCGGCCATTGCTTTCATTAGGAAAGTTCGCTATGGAATTGACATTCACACACCGGATCTGTTGGATCTGATTTCTTCCACTTACCAAAACAAGGCACCTTGCCCTCCTCCCCCCTTCCCCCCCCCCCCCCTACAGCGCTGAGCCAGGGCCGGTGGCTTGACTGAGGGAAGTGCTGGTGTGGTAGCTTGCAAAGGGCTACCTGCACCCCTGGACCACATCAAAGGCCAGGCCGGGCCTCCTCAGGGGACATCAAAGAAGGCCCCTCAGCAGTCCCCGAGTTTTATGGGGCGTCTCCCAGAGCTGTCAGGTCAGGGGGGGAAGCCAGGGCTGGACGCCACGGGTGCTTGGCTGTCCTTGGCCCCTTTCATGTGTGTGGGGAGGGCGGAGGGGCCCGCATGGAAGGCCAGGCCGGAGACTGGAACACGGGACTTCAAGCGTCTCCGGTTTCAGCTGCACCCAGCGGGAAGGCGGCAGCCGCGGTCTTTCCCCCGGCCACATCCAGAGAACAGACAGAGGATGCTGGCCCTCATGTCGCGGGGGGCACCAGTCCCTCCTGAGTGACCCTCCCCAGGACACAGGGTAACCTTGGGCAGGGAGACCAGGTCTGGGATTCTCTGAGCCAGACTTTCCACCGAGCACCCGGCTGACACATTGCCTCCAGAAGAGAATAATGGAGCCGCCGCCGCCGCTGAAACCAAGCAGCACAATCACGCCCGTTTTCTTTTCTGGTGAAAGCCTGCTCCTGCAATTATGCCCTTAATGAGATCTTACCAAAAAAAAAAAACCTACATGGAGAATAATATCTTCACGTGCAAATTAGAGGACAACGGCGGCTAATTTTTTAGCTGATTAGGGAAAGGCAGGCACTGCCCATGTAAACAAATACTTATGATCTTCCTTAGATTCTTATTTATATATTTATTATTTCCACAATTTGTTTTCCAGCCATGTCTCTGTCTTTCCAGGGTACAATCTTCTTCCCTTTTTTTTTTTCCTTACAAGTTTATCTTTTTATCGTGTTCTTGGTTTTGTTTTCAGCCTAGAAAACTACCTTGGCTAGTTTGTGGCTACTTTATTCATCTCACACACAATGTGAGAAAAAGGCTAAACGATTATCAAGAGCTCTGAAAAGCAGATAGATAGATAGATAGATAGATAGATAGATAGATAGATAGATAGACAGATAGACAGACAGACAGACAGATAGATAGATCAGATAGATAGATAGATAGATAGATAGATAGATAGATAGATAGATAGACAGACAGATAGATAGACAGATAGATAGATGCGCACACACACACACACACGTATAATTTGGTCTAACAAATCAGTACATTCAAAGAATCCCGTGAAAACCACTTTAGACTGCTTTGATCTTTCACTTACACGTCATTAAGGCTTCTAAGCATTTTATTATGAAAGACTCTGTTTACAAGACTCTGTTTACAATTAGACCAAGGAACACATTTTGCACAGGAAGATCAGCACACAGACACACACACCGTATTTTATTCCAGACACAGATGACACAACCTTAATATTACAGCCAGATGGTTAAAAGAACATTACCTGAGCTGTGAGAGTCACTGAAGGAGCTATGCTAAATTGGTTGTTTTCTGTTTTGTGATTAATTGTGCTTCTAAACCATATTTTAGTGTGCTTTGTTTTTCTGTCCCCAGTCATCCCATATTATTAAAGAGAAATTCTGCATATCTCTCCTGGAGTCCAATTAAGGATTTGCCTCATGACTAGATTTTTCACTTTAATTACTGTATATAAAGTAGGTTTTGACTTATTTCCATATTTATCAAACTATGCAGAAGAAGCAAAATTCATCAAATAAACAGATATCTGTGGCTATAATTGCAGCCTGCATCGAGCATGTAGAAAGAAAATATGAGGGTCCAAATTTCATTATGTAGAACATAATAAACATCTGAATAATTAAACTGTGTGTAAATCATAGACATGGCAGAAGGAAGAATAGGAGGCACCTTCACTGGATCCAAAAATATTTTAAATATATTTCTAAAAATATGTCCTGAACATTAAACAAACAATGATTTGGGGGAAAAAAAGAAAACAACCCTTACATCTTGTCAGATCAAAATGGAACATTGGATTCAAAACAATTTTAAAATTAATTATCACATGTGTTAAGCTTTCTCTGTGTGTGCATTTCCAAAGGGACTCCCCACTTTTTTCTTCTAACGAATAGAATTCATCTGAAAGGAAATTAATATTTGCAAGTTGTTGTGTGTGTGTTTTGTGATTTTTCTTTGTACTTACACACACACACACACACACAAAACCCAACAACTGATATCAAGCAAAGGGATCCATTGATTTCTGGGATAAAGGAAACTATCTTGTTTTAAACACCTATTTATCTATTATCTATCTGTCTGTCTATTCCATCCATCTGACTATCATCTATTTGTCTGTCTTTCTATCAATCCATCTATCAATTCCCTGCATCCTTCCGATGATAATCTATCTATTCTATCCATCTGCCTGCCTATCCTCTCACCGTTATCCATCCATCCATCATCCATCTGTATCACTCATCTATGTCATTCACAGTCTAGCTTTAAGCTCCAGTATCCAAGCAATGCTTATGTCTCAGCCTCCACAGTGGCTAGAATGAAGGCTTAGGCCTGCACACAGCGTAATATTTCTAACTTTAACCTCCAAATAAAACACCGTGCTCTCTTAGAGATGTGTAACCATGCATTTTATTATGTGTGCTTAATTGTGTATTCAAGAATTTACAACTAATGAAGGTGGAAAGGAATTATTAAAATTTAATGGTGAGAAATATATGAATATCATAACCGAGATGGTGGCAACTTATCGCAAATGGGAAACCCGTGGCTTTTCATTTTAAACGTGATTCTTTAACTTTTAAGGCACTCAGGGAAAAAAAAAAAGAAGTCTTTTTCAAATGGCTTTATCTTTGTTTATACCGTCTCTGGTGCCACAGATGAATTGGGCTTATTAATTTGAAAATTTCCAAAAAAAGACATTTTAATTTAAATGTTCAGCATAGTTAAGCTCCCGACAAGGGAAGTTTAATTCTAGTTGTAGTAAGGTTTCTCGGGGCTTTGAATTAATTTATCTTGCAATCCCTGCTGTGGCTCGCACTGGTTACTTTAAAATTAGATAGTGGGAATGAATAACGCGATAAACTTGCCTGTCTACTGGCACGTGAAGATTGATCATATTTTGACTTCCACGGGCTCCCAGAAAGTGAGGATGTCTAGAAAACTGGGAGCTGTTGGACGGGGCTGGATGTCATTCATTTCTCTCTCAGTGGACAGTTGTTGCCTTCAATGGCGTTGCTGCCTCAGAGAAGAAACAGCTGCTAATCCTGGGAGGGCCTCTGTGTTGCAGCCCACCTCAAGGCAGACACGGGGTGTGTGTGTGTGTGTGTGTGTGTGTGTGTGTGTGTGTGTGTGTGTGTGTGTAGGAATGAGGTAATAGGACCCCATTCACTCCGGTGATGAGCTGCTTTGTCTTTGTCTCAGTACTTGTGATAAATGTGTGAATTTCTGATCCCCTTTGGCGTTTTCGGGAGATCCTTTCTGGGCTCGTCCCTTATCCCTTTCTAACATTTATAACTGCTTACTTGTATGTAGTAGTTGTTGTTGTTTCCTGAGATAAGATCCAGCCCTGTCCATTCTAGCCGGCCTCGGGCTTGTGATTCTTCGACCTCAGTTTCCCCAGGCTGGGGTAGAGGCTTGTCTACTCACCATGCCCGGTTGTAGATGGGGCCACTCTCGTGGCTGTAGGAGGGCGCTTCGGGTTACGCGTGCAGGATGGAAAGATTCCCTTGCCTGAGCACAGTTGAGGGGAGTTTCCAGTGGGATGAGTTTTATATTTTCTAATTAATTCAAGGCCCGAGATAAGAGTCTCACAGACTTTTCTTCCTGGGCTGGCTTTGAACCAGCATCCTCACAGCTCAGCCTTCCGAGTAGCTAAGATTACAGGATGAGTTTTAGAAGAAAGGAACGTGGTATTGGACATGACGGCTTCATGGAGAATTCTGAAATGCCTTTGCCTTTGCTATGCTAGGTTTGCCACCGTGATAATTTAGGAAACAGACATTTTAGTTTTAATTTAGAAATGGATTTCCTCTGGATCATACCCAGTATGTAATCATGAGCATGGGTTATTTTTTTTTTCCTTCTGAATAAGAGAATGTTGTGATTTTTATCTGAAGGGTTCTTCCTACAGGGGGCATTTACTGGCATTTAGAATTCCTTTCACCTCAGAAAGACATATTGTATTTTGTTTATTTTGTGTTATTCCACAATGAAACCTTAGGCTTCCATTGTAGAAAGCCATGTTGGTTTCAGAGAGAGACTTAAGAGTTTTCATTGCAAGCAATTATTCCTGGTGTGCTGACAAACTTTGAACACTTTGTTCTATTAAAAAGTACATATTATCCGGGTGCTGGTGGCTCACGGCTGTGCCCCTAGTCACCGAAGAGGCTGAGATCTGAGGACTGAGGTTTGAAGCCGGCCCAGGCATGAAAGGCCATGACATGCTTGTCTCTAATGCACCACAAAAGGCCTCAAATGGTAGAGCGCTAGCCTTGAGCAAAATAGAGCTCAGAGACTGTGCCCAGGCCCCGAGTTCAAACGTACACACACACACACGCGTGTGCACACACATACACACACAGGTCTGTATATAGTAGGTGCACTATCAATTCTCTTCATGTAAACAACATACATACCCCGATACTCTTACAACTAACTAGCTCACAAATCTCCTGAAAGTTTAGAAATGTACAGTAAGATTCTTATTATTTTTTTTCCAAACAAATTATCTGAGCGGTCGGCACTTTCTGGAGGGGGCCCCTGGATGGGTGAGTTTTATGGCGAATGCTACGTGGGTGTGCCCATTGAAAGGTCAGAGGTCGCGGCTGGGTGACAGGCCGAGGGTTTTTATTTGCGACTATTTTGGTCTATTATCTATAAAAACCCTAATTCATCTTCCACTCGATCACCGCCTTCTGAATGGGACTCCGGGTTTGCGCTCGACCCCCGGAAGGCAAATCTGTGAGTTTTAGATAAATGTCGTGTGTTTTTGTTTAATTATCTCAAAATATCTAATGCGGCGGGGTGAAGGCCAGCTGGGCAGGAGGAGCGCCTTCAAGACTCAGCCTCCATTCCCGGCTCTTTGTTGACCATGGACCAGGACTAGATCAACTTCCAAACACTTGATTATGGTTTAATGGGGGACTCATTAGTAGATGAGCCTAAGAGGCCCAAACGCTAGACGCTCCGTGGTTTATTTCTCCAGATTAAAATAATGTCTGTTTCTAACCTCCAGTAGTTTGACGCGAATTTGCATACAGCTGTATCCAGTTAAGTGTCTTTCAGACTTCTTGTTACATTAAGAACGCACAAGCATTAAGAGTGCTTGTAACACAATTGACTTTAGGGCTGAATTTTACATTAATGGGCCCCTTTGTTATTTAGCCAGCATTAAAGGCTTAAGGACAAGAAAATCCGTGTTCAAAGCGCATCATTTTTATTTTAATTTAAATTCCCCAAGAAATTTAGCGGCTGAAACATCCATTATGCCATTTGGCATACATACATGCGCCTAAGCGCCGCCCCTGCGTTTCTTTGCTCAAGGCTGGCAACTCCACCACCGGCGTGGCAGCTCGCTGGAGAGGAGTCCTGTGGGCTTCCCTGCCTGGGCCGGCTCTGAACTGTGATCCTCAGATCTCAGCCTCCTGGGTAGTTAGGATGACAGGCGTGAGCCTCCCACTGGCGCTCAGCAACTTTCCCGTCCGGTGTGTGACGACCAGAGTCATCCTCATGGAAAATTACCGCAGACAAAGATGTAAAAGGCGGAAGAGATTGAGAAGCGTCTTATGGTTGGTTCCGGGAGGGTAGTACCTTTTCACCCGCTGCTTCTTTCTTAAAAGCCAAAGGAGGGAGGGCGGGGAATGGATTCATCTCAAGGATCTAGATACTTGAGCTCCAAATTCCTGAGGGCTTCCATTTCTACATGAGTTTGGATATTTGGTTATTTTATTGATTTCTTTTTGGTAGTGTTGGAGCCAGAACTCAGGGACTTGACTGGTTCTGTTGCTTGGTTCTTTTCTTCAGTGTTGGTGCTCTACCACTTGAGCCACATCTCCACCGCTGTCTTTTATTTATTTATTGCTGCTTAATTGCAGATAAGAACCTGGCAGATTTGCCGGCCCAGACTGGCTTCAAACTGCCATCCTCTGATCGCAGCCTACTGAAGTTGCTGGGATTACAGGCGTGAGCCACCAGTGCCTGGCTCTCGGTTTTTATGAAGCAACTTTCCAATGGAAGGTGGGCTGGGATGTAGCTCAGTGGCAAAGCGCTTGCCTAGCAAGTGCAACGTCCTGGGTTCGATCCCCAGTACCAAAAAAGAAAAGACAAAAAAGTACAGTTTATAAAAAAAAAAAAACCCCAACCAATGGAAGATGAAGCAGTCAGATGGGAGACACAGAGGTCTGAAACTAGATCAGTTGATGGGGCAGGTAGATCCCTAACGAGCACTGAATGGTAATTCCACGGGGAGGCCAAGGGGATATCTGGAGAGTTCAGCCAAAGAAAACATCTGGTAGAACTGTTGGTGGGAGTGCAAACTTGTTCAACTACTCTGGAAAGCAGTGTGGAGGTTCCTCAAAAGGCTAAAACTAGAGCTCCCCAATGACCCAGCCACTCAGCTTTTGGGCATTTACCCAAAAGATGACAAGCAAGACCACACTAAAGCTACGAGTATGGCTCTGTTCATCGCAGCACAATTCACCACAGCTAAAATATGGAACCAACCCAGATGCCCCTCAGCCGACGAGTGGATCAAGAAAGCGCAGCACATGGAATTCTATGCTTCTATCAGAAAGAATGGCATGGCCCCATTCGTAAGGAAATGGAAGGACTTGGAAAAAAATCATGGACTCTATGGTCTCCCTCATTGGTAATAATTAGTATATGTCTAGGATAGTCCTAGCAAAAACGATCACAATAGCTCAATAGTTACGTACTTAGGATTACATAAGATGAAGCTAAGCAAAATGAGCTCCACGTTATGGGAACAAGGGCTTTATCATTGGTGTCGTTATTTTCAACATACCACGTGAAATTATGCCTTTTTCTTTTGTCTTTCTTCCCCATGGTTTTACCCCTGATGTCACTGTAACTGATTTTGGTACCCCGGGTATTGAGTGTATGTTTATCAGATCTAGGGAAGGGAAGGGGAACATCAAAGTGGAGAGACAAAGGGTAAGAGGCGAACCAACGCAACAGCGACACTTAGAAGACAATATGCTCTGAACCAACTGTAAACCGGGAGGGGGGAGGAGAGGGAACTGGGAAGGGGGCAGGTGGGAGAAAATGAGGGAGGAGGTAACACATTGGATAAGAAATGTACTCACTGCCTTACGTACAAAACTGTAACCCCAGTAGTGAACTGTAACATCCGGTAGTGACAACACACATCCCAAGAACTTCCCACTGGGCGAGAGGAAGCTAGCACCTTGGCCACGCACGGGCGGACGATGAGCCTGGTATCTGAAGATATTACCACAGGATACCGTCTCCATCCCAAGACCCCACATCGGGCTTGGATCTGAGGGACAAAGCAGAAAACGGAAGAACCACCACATTTGTACTGTAAACTCCAAATGTCATTAATCTACACTTAAAAGCTCAGAGTAGCTTTAAAATACGGATGGACCAGGTGTGTGTGTGTGTGTGTGTGTGTGTGTGTGTGTGTGTGTGTGTGTGTGGAGGGTGACGTAACTTATGTAATGTGACTGTCACGAGACTAGAAGTACCAGAGGCCTGAGCCCCAGCCTGTTGAGCTGAAGGCCATGCCCTTAGAACGCACCTAGTCCCCGCAGAGCAGAGCAAGGGGTAAGACCTGTCCAAGGTCCTGAAAGCAACCCGGGGCCACACACCGCTACTGGAATGCGAGGTTTCCGTTGCAGGTCGCGGGGGATGCGGGGTGCAGCAGCCAGGACAGCAACTGGCCATCGAGAGTGGAAAGACCCAGGGAGGGAAGGGTCCCTGTCACGGGATTCAGTCACGGCGCAGGGAGGTGGATTTTCAGGCAGGCTCCGTCTTTCTCGGTGGCCGACTTTCCAACTGTCCCTCCGGCTAGAAAGCCTACCGCAGTCACGGAAGGCGCTGCTGGATTGTGAGCGCGGGCTCCCAACCCACCCTCCCAAGGCTTCCTCGAGACAAATAAGAGTGACCTTGTGGACTCCAACAAGAAGTTTAATCGGTGGCCGTGGCCAGCCAGGCTTAGACGCTTGCTTTGAGGGCTAAGGGAAGGGAAGGTTGAGAATCAGCGAGGGTATGGAGTTCAGAGCAGAGCAACCCGGGCTCCACTTGGTTTCCTGGGGGTGAGCTGGTACAGATAAGAGCTTCTCTGTAGGAATGACTGGTGTTTCACTAGGATGGGTTTCTAACGGCAAAGCATGTGCCTGTTTATTATTTATTTAGCCGGGTCCAGGGCGCTGTCCCTGAGCTTCTCCTTTGCTCAAGGCTAGCACTCTACCCCTTGAGCCACAGCGCCACTTCTGTTACTTGTTTGTAGCTTGTTGGAGTTAAGGCTCTCACAGACTGTCTTGCTCTGGCTGGTTTTGAAGCATGATCCTCAGATCTCAGGCTGCTGAGTAGTTAGGACTACAGGCGTGAGCCCCTGGTGCCCGCCTCCCTTTTATCTTTATATGTCACACTTTGACAGAGGTTTGGTTTCGCAAGAAAAGACCGCAATTGACCCACCGACAGTGGGTTTAGTTTTAGGTTGAAGAACACACAGAAATGCGTAACAGGTGTATCGTTATTCTCACAAGTGTGTTGGTATTTGGGATCCTCAAATATCAGGTGTGTGTTTGCACTTTTGGCCGTTGAGAGGACCTGCTAGCTACACAGGCGGGCATGAAGACTCCCACATCTCTTCCAGCTGCCGGTTTATACGCAACGTAAGAAGCTGTGGTTTCTCTCGGGTGCGGGACGGTCCTAGAGGCCGAGGACCCCAAGCAGTGGGGGATCTCGGAGGTTAGCAGGCCGCTCTGCAAACGCACTCGAAGGCTCTCCTAAGGAAGCGTCACGAGCCACCTTCAGATCCAGCTTTGAGCACCTAGTACATGGCTCGTATTTAGCACTTACGTTTTAGGATATAAGCCTTTATGAGAGCAATTAAAACCACATGAACCTGTTGAGACATATAAGCGATCTGGGAATAATGGTTCTTTTTTTTTTTTAAAAAGAAAATATAAATCTCACTATACACTCATAATTCCACGGGTTTTACCTCACTTCTCTGCTATGAGACATGATGAGGATATAAACCGCCTACAACAGGAAATGGTATTCCGGAAGTCTTCACAGCAGACTTTATTAATATCATGGCATAGAGGAGGAAAGATACAGAATCACACCTGTGACTTCATTGCAGTGTGCTTTTACAGCAGGTCCCTTTGCAAGGATGAGGTTTGACTAGGCAATGAGATGCTGAAAATAATTTGATTAAAAATAATGATGGAAAAGTAATTCCCATACCCAGTCAGGGACAGTGTCCAGGTCCTGAGTTCAAGCCCCAGGACTGGCACCAAAAACAAAAACAAAAAAGTTTATTTTTCTCCTGTTCCGGAGATCGTTTTTCACGCACGCTAGCAAGCATGAACAGGAAGCGAACCCAAGTCTGAGGACCCAGAAGCGAGCGTGACGATGCAACCAGCAATGCTGGCTTCCGCGAAACACAATGCGTCATCCTTCTGTGAGCGGGGCCGGCTATACGTAGAAGCTGCTTGAGAGGTGTTCTGGAGCCGCGTCCCTTCCGCAGCTGTCTATTTAAATCATTTACTCCTGGCATCGACTCCCGGGCTCCGTCGGAGACAAATAGGACCCGGTGTTGGGAAGGCGTGTGTGCAGACCCTCCTCGTATTTATGGCAGTCTGAGAGGAAGAGTCGGGTGTCAGTTGGCCGTAATGGACCCTCCTCCACACCTACGGTGCTGCTGCCGTCCTCTGCGGCGTCTTATACCTACTGCTGTTTGCTTCATTATAGACAGATGCACAGCGGTGCCGACAGTAATAGTCTTTCTTAATTAAATAAAGCTAAATGTTAATTAGTCCGAAAAATTGATTTATCTTCGGTGCACGAAACTTTTCATAGTCCCACCCTCGCTTGCTTGTGCTTTTTTTTTCTTCTTTTTTTAAAGAAGCAGGTTGTATTCTCATTTAGAACTTTACAGGTTCCTCCACCCCCCCTCTTTTATTTGGGGGTTTATCTGGTGGTGGGATCCGAGATCGTCATCGAGAAATTATAGGTCTACAGATGTTTTCAAGATGTTGCTCTGTCAGTACCAGATTATCCCCTGTAGCAAAATCTCATTAAACTGCAATTTACAGAGCTCTGCTGATGTTACCATCAACCAAAATTAAAGGCATTAATTTTTCAAAGTTCACAGAAGTCCTTACATAAATGATGTAGCCGTTTGCAGGAACAATTTGCAGAAGTGTTATTTGCAGAATTAACCTACATTAACAGAGCGAGTGCTGGAAGGGCGGGAAGGAAGGGCCGGGCAGCGGGACCCCAGCTGTTCCCGCTTCCCATTAGGTGCCGGATGTGTGGACGTGTTGAAATGTAGCAATGACGGCTTGCCGAGTGCGAAGTCGAGGAGGAGAAGCGGGCATGGGAGGGAGGGAGGGAGGGGCCGGCGGGGAGAGGGCAGCTTCGGATCCCGCAACGGGTATTGGGGGACAACCCTCCCCCCGCCCCCCCCCGCCACCGGGAGCCTCGAAATTCTTCTCTGGAACATCTGTAGCGAATATCTTAAAAAAAATACATTCTCATTTAGGCAATGAGTTTACGTAGCTCATGTTGGGAGTCTTTCTCTTCCATAAACTGCCAAGTGCTTGAGGATTTATTATCTGTACCTCAGTGGATTGTATCTTAAAGTTGTGTGCCAAGGCGGTCTCCCTAGAGCAGCATATGAATATGTAACCGCATCCATCTATCATCTACCTACCTACCTATAACATACAGACACATAGATATCTATATTTATTTATATGTTTCTATTTTCATTTATCTACGTATAGATCTATCTATCTATTTAGACAGTAGCTACTATCTAGATAGATAGATCTATACATTTGTTTCCTCTTATTATTTTTATATTTCTTTCCAAGATGTCTGTTTTCCTCTACCAACATCTTGACTACTGAATTAAAAACATCATGGCTAAAACCTTGAAAGGTGTAGGGAGTTCTTGAGATTAAGAAACTGGAGGGGGGGGGCTGGGAACATGGCCTAGTGGCAAGAGTGCTTGCCTCCTATACATGAAGCCCTGGGTTCAATTCCCCAGAACCACATATGTAGAAAATGGCCAGAAGTGACGCTGTGGTTCAAGTGGCAGAGTGCAAGCTTTGTGCAAAAAGAAGCCAAGGACAGTGCTCAGGCCATGAGTTCAAGGCCCAGGACTGGCCAATAAATAAATAAATAAATAAATAAATAAAAATTAAAAACTAAAAAAAATTTTGGGGGCTGGGGATATGGCCTAGTGGCAAGAGTGCTTGCCTCATACACATGAGGCCCTGGGTTCGATTCCCCAGCACCACATATACAGAAAACGGCCAGAAGGGGCGCTGTGGCTCAAGTGGCAGAGTGCTAGCCTTGAGCAAAAAGAAGCCAGGAACAGTGCTCAGGCCCTGAGTCCAAGGCCCAGGACTGGCCAAAAAAAAAAAAAGAAACTGGAGGGGGGAGAAGAAGAGAGAGACTTTCCTTTTGAAGTAGGAAACATTTTGCCCCTGTATTTATTTCAGGACATAGGGTGCTGTTCTTTTTTTTTCCCCCCTCCCCAGTGGTAGGTCTTGAACTCAGGGCCTGGGCGCCGTCCCTGAGCTCTTCAGCTCAAGGCTAGCGCTCTACCACTTGAGCCACAGCGCCACTCCCAGTTTTCTGGTGGCTCACTGGCGATAAGAGTCTCACAGACTTTCCTGCCTGGGCTGGCTTTGAACTGTGATCCTCAGATCTCAGCCTCCTGAGGAGCTGGGATGCCAGGCGTGGGCCACTGGTGCCCAGCAAGGTGCAGTTCTTAAAACTCATTACTCTTTACTATGTGCGTGTGTGTGCGTGCGTGCGCGTGCGCGTGCGTGTGCGTGCGTGTATGTGCGTGTGCCCAGCACAGTGCCACCCCACAAAGGCCAGCTCAGCCCCCGGGATCCCGTGGCTGGAATCCTCTGCACTCGCAGTGTGCCCTGGGCGCCCACGCGCCTGGCTCCCCGAGTCCGTCCCCGACCCCTCCCCGTGGGTCACGGAGAAGCCCAGGAGACGCGACCTCCGTAGGAGTGGTCCTGAGAGATACGCCCTGGAACAACCTTTCAGAGAGAAACACACAAGCACGACTGAGGAAGAAAGGGAAAGAGCACACTCACGCACGCACACACGCACGCACACAATCCGAACCCACGGAAGTGGGGAGGGTAGAGCTGCTCCTCTGACGCGGATGCCTGGCATTTCGCTAATCCTCTGTTGTGGGGGGGCGTGGGGGGGCGTGTCTTATCCCCCGACGACGGCGTCTCGAGGGAGCAGGTAGAGCATCTGACCATCGCCCGTTCTGGGGAGACTTCCAGGGAGAGAGGGTATCAATTATATGCCGGGATGATGATGGGACCATCTGTTAACCAGGGGGCGGATTTCAAATCATCAAATATTGGTAGGGACATTAAGCCTTGCTCATTTGCATACCATCATTATCGCTAACACACAAAAAAATACATTGGGGAAAAAGTGGGTATTGCCGGTCCGTTCAAGTATGAAGGTATTCACTCGAGGGCCGTGCACGGCCTCGCACACACAATGGCGAGGGTGACCAGGGTCCCTTTGCTGTCTCTCGGACCGGAAGTGTGAGAAAGTAACACAGGTGAATCCGAATGGCAGCCCTCAATCCTAGCGAACACCGTCCTGAATTCCACTCGGAACCTTTTTGCATATATATATATATATATATATATATACACACACACACACACACACACACACACACACACGTTTGTAATATAAGGGTTTTCTCATTTAGGTACTTTGCATCAGGAAACCAATCTACAGAAGTATCGGCTGTCTTTTATTTCCACTTACGTTTTATGACAGGTTTTTTGTTTTTTTTCTCCCTAAATAGCTAACCGATAGGCATGTTGACAAATCTCACCTCAATAGTTAATGACAGATGATATGCAGTATCACTAGAATCAAGATTTCCGATAGGAGTCGCTTCATGCGTTATCCGAGGATAATTACGCCCCACGAAATAATTCATAAGGCAAATTGCTTTATAAAAGGTGCCGATACAGCAGGAACGCATTGCAAAAGCAACTTAGGTAATAAGAGAGTAGATGTTATATTTGTGATATGCAACTGGACTTTATTCTCTTATAAGTGGAGGATTTTTTTTTTTTTTTTTACTCTTAGGGGATCAATATAGAATTGTAGTTCAAATAACAAATTCTAGAGACTCCATAAGAATAGCAGAACCAGGTCCTTGGAGTACATTTTAGACTTAGCTCAAAAAACAAACAACAAAAAGAGAATTCCTGGGGTTGGCTAATGGCGAGCACCATTGTTAGTCTTTGCCTCTCACCAGCCGCACGGTAAGCTGTGGGGCTCCAGGCCGGGCAGAGCCCATCTTGGTTCCTTCTTGTCCTAATTGCTGACCTTTAACCAGCTTCTTCGCAGGCTGCTCACGTCCCTAACAACCCTCCCAGCCTCCCGTCCTCTTTCCTCTAGTCTTCTGCCGTTAAAAACAACAACAACAACAAACCACGGCTTTAGAAACCAAGGGAGACTTTAAGAAGTATCTCTTCTGCGACCTCCGGTCGGCATCCGTTCAAGGGGTAGAGCACTACCCTTGTGCAAAAGGAGTTCAAGGGCAGCGCCCAGCCCGGAGTTCAAACCTCGAAACTGGCAAAAAAAACCCAAACAACCCCAAAACAAACCCCCCCCCACACAAAAACACACCAAACAACCAAAGTGTGTGTATGGGGGGGGAGGGATAATATCAGTCACAGAAACCTTTTAATATTTCAGATAAAAATTGCACACCCAAAGAAACGTATCCTTTGTCTAGCATTTGACGTCCACCGCCGTTAGTATTAATAATGTAATGATACATAAAATGCCTCGCATTAACCGTGAAGGTGGGGCATAAAGCATTTGACACTCGTAGGATCTATGTTGTTTTGCGTTACGTGTAACTCTGTGCGCGTGCACACGTGGGAACGTTTTGAATCGAGAGTAAAACGTGTTGTAAACAGGCCCGCCATTGTGCAGACGGACGGACGGTACTGTATAGCACAGGCACAGGCAGGAGGCAGGGCTTGAGCCACGCCCGCTTTCCTTCCGAGCCTTGGGTAAGGGTTCCCCCCCACCGCCCCCCGAGTGTCGCATGGTGCCTCCCTCAGAGCTGGGGTGGCCGTGAAGTTCAAGGGTCAGGAAGTTGAAAAGCCTGGGGGGCCGTGTCAGGACCCACACTGGGATTTGAACTCGAGCCCGCCTCCCTCAGAGCCTGCGGCCTCCGTGCTGGCGTTCAGGACTCGATTGGGCTCCGTTGAACGGCTGCGTCTCCCTGACAGAACCGTGTCACGGCATCAGGAGAGGCGGGGTCGGAAGACTCAGCTTCATGACAGACACATGTTTGGGGTGCAGGACCCAACGCTGCCCAGAAAATGGTTCCCCCCAACACCCCCCGCGCCCCGTCCCCCGCCCCCGGCTCCCTCCTGCGTGTGTCTTTAAGGAGATATCCCTTCCCACCGCCCCAGTACTTTGGCTCAGTAAAGTGCGTTTTAAAAGTTCAGAAGACAGAACCTGATCTCGGACCAGAAATGTGTGCTGGAGACAGCGTAGAAGGTAACAGAGCCAACGATGCTGTTTCCCCCGCTCTGATTTGATCCAGATTATTTACAAAACGTAAAGTACCCGACCTTGAGCTTGCCCTCCAATGGACACAAGCAGGCTGCGTGGTTTGCTGGAATCAGGATTATTTTTTTTAATAATTAACCGTTTAGGGCATTAAAAAAAAAATCCCAATCCTTGTTTTGTATCTAGGGAAAGAGAGATGGATTGCATAGCAATGAAAACATTTATTTTCATTTGCTTTTCTATAGAAATTGAATGCAGCGTTCTTTGTTGTAAAGCCTTGGGAAGGCATGCACAGAATTGGTTTAATTTGAATTAATCTGCTTACAATCAGTAACATGTGGGTTCATTTAAGCGCAGATTTTTTGTTTAAATGGCTGGAATAAATCTGTTAGTTTGGGGGACCAGAAAGGTTTTGTTTCGGGAACTGTTTAAGTTTGTTTCTTCTCTGGTACTTTCTGGCCCGATTATTGCTTCTGAACAAAAACAATAACCAATTAGTGTGAAATCTTGTTTGAATGAGAGGATTTCTGGGGGGAAAAAAAACAACAACAACAACCAGAAACATTACACGCTGGTTTTATATAATTCTAGTCATTTTCTAAAGGACTTAGGGTGGGGGAAAAAAAAGAATAAAGTTCTGGATCCATTTGTTCAGCAATTTAGTAGGAAGGGAATTTGGACGAGGTTTGATTTTTGATCTTTCCCGGGGCCTTGGGGTCTGCGGTGGGGTTTTGCCTGAAGTCAGAGGCATGGCTGAATTTCCCAGGGGAAACCGAGGACACAGTCTCACATTCTGGTGTGCCGACGGAGGCTCCCAAATCTCATGGAGAGTTAGGGGGTCCGCCGGGGGCCCGAGTGGGTGCCTCTCTTTACTGAATTTTCCCCAGTCTGACATTTCTTCCTCCCCCGCCCCCCACGTACGAGGCGTGTTCTGGGTCTGAGGTGCAGTCCCAGCTCGCACACCCCAGCTTCGAGCCAACTCCACTTTTCCTTTCTGGTAAACTGCGTCTCAGTGATGGCAATGGTCTTGGATTGGAGCAAGGGTCACCAGCCCGAGGAGGAGCTGCAAGAAACTGACCGGATATAAGAAAGTAGGATGTGGAAAGGATGGTAATGAATCCGAGAGACAGAGCCGCCAGTCTAGGGCAGGTGGTGGCTCCAATCAAATGTTTGCCACGTGTGGATCTCCAAATTGGACGTGTGTGTGTGTGTGTGTGTGTGTGTGTGTGTGTGCGCACGCGTGTTCAAGGTCTGGACGCTGTCCCTGAGCTCTTTTGCTCAAGGCGAGCGCTCCACCACTGGGAGCCATAGCTCCACTTCTGGTTTTCTGAGTGGTTCGTTGGAGATCAGAGTCTCACAGACTTTCCTGCCCGGGCTGGCTTTGAACCAGGATCCTCAGATCTCAGTCTCGTGAGCGGCTAGGACGACAGGCGCGAGCCACCGACGCCCAGCTGTGTTTTGCGGTTTATAGACGGTTGTCAGTAGGGATGGCTATTTACCTATCAAAATAGTAATGCTGATACGTAATTTTTTTCCCCTCAACTAGACAATGCACTACTTTGAAAAATAATGCCTGTAATCCAGTGGGGCAGAGGTCACTGAAGTGCAGGCATTCGGTTCCAAGCTTAAATGTCAGCAGAGAAACAACGTCTTCTAATCTGGAGCAATTACCCGGTTCGTTGGCTTTGGCCGTGACACGCTTGTCACCGTATAGTCAAGGTAGGGTTTGGAGAAGAACTTTTCATTCGTTTTCCTTTTCCTCACTTCCCCTCCATTGAAACTAGCAGCAAACGGGAAAAACAAAGTAATGAAAAAGTTGCTTTGTATCTGAATTAGTAAAACAACAAAAGCATGATGGAATACGGGGGGGGGGGGGGCCCCAACACTGTGATTTGTTTCAGAAAAGCAAACGAAGACTATTCTTCCCTAGATGCTGCGGTGGCCTCGTTCATGTTGCGCGTTCTGAGACGCCGCAATTGTGTGGAAGTGTTTAACACGGTCCATTAAAATCAGATGCCCTGAATTCTATTAAGTCCACATTTTGGGCTTGGAGTCCTCTGAACCCCCCCCCCCCCGCCACGAATGGAAACACCCCAGCGTCGTTCCTAAACAAGTCTTTGTCGCTTCTCCCTCCCGTGTGGATTCAATTACGTCCGAGGTCGTCTCGCTCTGGGAATGGGGGACACAATCCAGCCTGGACCCGACGTTCCAGTTATTCAGTTGACATTGTTATTTCTGGGGTAGCACAACGGTGCGGCGGCGGTGGCCCCCCGAGCTGGCTCTGGGCTCCTGCGCCGGGGTTACCCCGTCCCTGGCGTGTTGACTGCTTCTCCTCGGCGTTCCTGGCTCGTGCCCGGGGCCCCTTCACGCCCCTTCACGCCCATGTCTGTGAGTCCACCCGCTGCTCATGTCGTCCTGCTACTGGGGAGCGATGGAGAAACCCAGGGGTGTTGGGAAGGGTCGCACGTGTGAGGCGGCTGTTGGTCGCTCACTATTGATTTATCTTCTAAGGCCGTGGCTACGAGGTCTGCGTTCGAGTTCCGCTCCGTGCGTCTGTCCCGGCCTCTGTCTGTCTCTTGAAGACACAGGGACAGGCGTGACGGGCTTCTTCCACCCCGGCCCACGGGTGATCAACGAACGTCACGCCAGCCTCTTCCCGCCCGCTCCCCACCCGACTCTGAAACTCAGAGCTGGCTTCTGAGGGTCGGTGACACGTCCCTTATCGATTATTTCTGTCCCATCCTTACACGCCGAGGTGTGCCGTCATTCCCAAGCACACATTAAAACACATTACCGGCCCAATCTGGCAAGCCGAGAGCTCAAACCACAAGGCTACCTGGGCAGGGCGGGCAATCTCACCTTTCCCATCGGTAGGAGTGCGTTTTGAACACGCAAACCCAGGCCGACAGGTACAAGGCGGTGAGCTCCCGTCTTACAGACGTAAAGAAGAAGCAAGCAGGAATTCTGTTGCTCCTAGACGCGTATAGGGTACCAAAGGGAAAAGGTCCGTCTCTCCATTTTGTCTGAATGGACAAATCATGTAGAAAGTAACTAGGATGGGTCTGGGAAGATGCTTCTAGAAGGTTAATACAACCCAAGTTTCACGACTTACCCTGACACTCCATGGTATGTTTGGCTCACGATCTCTTCTTAGGAAGTTTTCCTATACAGTTGCTGTTAAAAAAAAAAAAATGTCCCAATCACCTTAAATTTTCACTACAAATTTCATTACAATAGAAGGAATAATTAATTTTGGTACAGAAATTCATATCAAGTTATAATAATTTCAGCCTCTCTTTTGTAACGGCAGGTTTTTTTCCCCCCTCTCTCCTATGGCTTTAAAGCTAATTCAGGGCGCATTATATACAAAATTAAATCTTACTTTTATAGCTACACCCTTGGGGTTCAATGAAAAGGCTTTATGAGCTAGAAATTAAAAGTACTGGTGGAAAATACTATTACATTACACCAGCTATTATTAAAGGCAATTTACAAAGTTGGTTCAGAAACTATGTACATGTTTCACTGTTAGCCCTCATCTATTCAGCAAGCCCATGGGACTGTTGGGTATCTATAATTTGGCAAATGAAATCAAATTGAAAAGTAAACAACAAGTCAGTGACATTTATCACAAAAAGAAAATTACACTGTGTGTGAACAGCAACATTTATTTAACCCACGGCCATGATGAATGAACGCGTCTCTAGTCTGTTGGTTCCAAGGGGTTCCGGAAACAGGCTTGGTGCTGGGTTTCTCAGCGCTGAACGAATGGGTATGTTCCCAACCGTCCGGACAGTTTCCTCTCTCTGAAAGACGAGAGGGGATCGTATTAAAACCTACTCCTGAATTTTTAAACCGCTCGTGTTTCCTCCCCGCGTGTGCAGCTATGAGTCTGACGGGATCCCCAGACCAGTGGGAAGTTGTCACGTAATTGAAAATGCACTCCGAAACCGATCACGAAGGGGAAGCCAGGTAATACATAAACACAAGTCATTCCAGTCAGCATCTTTAACTGGGTCCTGATGTTGAACTCACCGTAATGCGTGCGTGCGTGTGCAAAAACGTTGCATTGCAGGGCCTTAAACTTTACATGCCAAAATGATCGATGGGTTTTTCCATATGGCTTCATAGATCTTTATGGAGAATGAGAATTATTATTATTTTTTTAATGGGAGCCACTGCGCCACTTCCAGCTTTTCCTGTGTATGTGGTGCTGGGGAATCGAACCCGGGTATGTCACCGTGTGGCACGGCTGTCTTGGTGGGAGGCAGCGTTCGCGTATTCCTTCATGAACACAGCTGCTTGGCAGAGCGGGAAGCATCGCCTACGGTAGCCCCACAGGGCCGTCCGAGGTGTCTGCGGGAGCCCAGGCGGCCGTCGGGGTGCGGGGCGCCCCCTCTTCCTATCTGGTGACGAGTGGGTGTGGGGAGGGCTCAGGCTTTTGGACCCGCGGAGGCCGCTCCCCCGTAGATGGGTGAACTCCCAAGTCCTCTTCGCCCGGATTCCCACTGATCCTGCCCGGCCTGGTCAGGTCCTGGTGGGTCCCTGGTGACCAGGGCGCGGTGAGCAGGTGACACGGTACGGATGTCGCTGGCAGAATGAACACGTCCGCCGTCGCGGTGTGCGGAGACGACTCCACTTTGTTTAGACTAGACAGGAGAAAACGTGTGCAGTTCTCTACTCTGGAAAAGGCCAAAGTCATTTTCTTGACTGGGTTCCAGCAAAGAATTAATGTACCTAATTGGATTTCAGGAAGAGTAATTCGATTTTACGATGTCTCCAAGAATTAAATTGATCGAGGCCCATAAATTATGAGAGTAGAATAAAGCATATTAATGTGTAATGGTTAGGTTAGGGTTGTTTTGTTTTTGTTTTTTTTTTTGGTAAAAAAAATAATTTTGCTTAGAAACATCATTTTATGATTTAATAATAAAGCATTACATTGTTTTTCATTGAAGGATGGAGATTTGGGTACGGCCATCGGGCAGTTCAACGTAATGTTAATAATGCAAACTATTTATTTCAAATGCTCTGGCTGTTTGAAGTCATGAAACCATTCATTTGAAGCCATTAACCCGGGAATTTCTTTGCTCTCAAGAAATAGGACTGAAAATCAAATATCTATACTTACCATGAGAAAGGTAGCCACAGAGTGAGTTTTAAGTCCCTAAACAACAATTGTAACCCTAAACAATTAGTTCAGATGCCTTTCCAGTCTCTAAATGAATGATTTTAAAAAAATGACTAATAAATTGATGGGAGGGGGAAGGCTATATTACTTAGGAATTTTATTAGGCTGTCAATTGAGATACTCATTCCCGAGGCAAAGTGCAACTTCACATTTAAATAAATGTATATTAAACACTTTAAATTGATAGCATCGTCGCCTCCCTGGGGTCTGAGTCATTTAGAGTTTTCTAGGGTACTGTCGCAAAGTACATTATATTACATTAATCTAGTGTATTAACATCTTTGATTATGCAGTCACCGCGGAGAGGTAGACGGCGGTGGGGCGTGCGTAAGGAGTTCAACGCGCACACACAGAATCATAAAATCAGCTAATTATGAAAGCCACAGACCCACCAACTAGGTTCCCCTCAATGTCCTTGAACACGTCGATCGGTAGTTCACGCCCATCCGGCTGCCCGATCGCACGGACGGTAACGCACAATCGCCGGGCCTGCGGGTCTCGCTCTGTGTCTTTCTTGCGGTCAGGATACAGACCGGCGTTTGTTAACGTTGCAAGTTGAGAGTTCCCGTCGAAGTCACTGTTCTCCAGAGCCGAGAGTTTAAACCCTTCCTAGCACACTGAGCTGGGCTGTTGTCTCAAAGCCTGTCTGACACTATTTCAAATTGATAGGGACAATTCAGCAATAAATTCCTCCTGCGGTGTAGGAATACGTCTAAAAAAAATAATATTAATAATGGTGAGATCTTTACCGCGAGGCAGAACGGAACTCAGTCTTGCTACCTGATTACAAACAAATGAGGCAATAACATTTAATGACAATGTAACTTTATTTTTTTATTTTACACACACACACACACACACACACACACACACACACGGAGGAATAGAACCCAGGGCTTCATGCATGCTTACTTTACCAGTATGCCACATTCCCAGCCAATATTATGACTTTATAGCAGGAAGTGCATGGTTTAATTTTAACTTCTGGCATTTGCAGATAGATGCACACGGTATAGTTCATTTAAAACGTTAATAAGATGACTTTTTTGTGTAACTTTTTCAAAATCAGGGAAGAATGAATTTTTTTTTAAGTGTGGGGAAGGATTTATTCTAATATAACTGGGGGAGAGGAGGGGAAAGGGCGAAAAGAGAGAGAAACGTTACCAGAGGTTCACACGGAGAGTAAAGCTCGGAGTAAATTCTTGAAATGGATTTGAAGAGTATTCGTTTAGATGTAGTGAGGGTATTTGTAACCATGTGTATATTGGTATTGCGCTAGATCAAAAGGACAGGAGTAAAGACAGTTCAGATAAATTTTTCATTATGAGTAGAAATCACAGAAAATTATTCTCACTGTGTTAAGGTCTACCCGCTTATTTTTGTAGATCCCTTTCATGCTTGCAAATGTATAATAATCAGTCTATCAAATATTGACAGACAGCCGGTTCTTCATTAACTGAATATATGTATCCAAGTTGTTTGGTTAATTTTATTTTTAATTTTAAAATATGCCATGAATGCAAATTATTTTGTAAAATGCTAGGCAAATCAAATTTGGACTTTGAATAGCCACTTGTGGAGATTTTCCCCACCTGCTGTCATGTGCTAATTTTTTTTAAAAAAAAAAACCTTCATCTATTTGCAAAAACTAATGGGAAAAAGAAGAAAAATCAGTATTGTCTTGTGTTGTTTTATCCTCAAAGCAAAAGCATTTGCAAGAAAATTATAGGTCCCTGGTGCTGAGCCTCTTTGCATATTAATTTTGTTAGCCTTACCTCCTGTGGTCTTAGTTCTAGAAGGCCTGTTAGATAATACACAAGATAAAATTTTCCCCTTGTATCGCTGAGCTCATAGAAAATATGCCGTTTTCTCTTGAAACTAAAATTTGCAGGAGGAATCACGCACAGTTCCCTTATTTTTACAAATAGAGACTGCTGTAATTAAACGTGTTAAGTACCACAGTAGTCAATATTGGTTATATTCCTGGACCCAAGTTCCTGATATATATATATATATATATATATATGCAAAACAAATAGAAATGTCTCACAGTGTTTCTAACTAGTTAACACAATTCCAAGAAAGGGATAAAAGCCTGGAAATCATGAAAATTACTCCCCACCCCCAATATGTTACAGTTCACACAGGTTAGGAAAGCAAATCATTCATGGATCTTGGACTTAGAATGATATAAAAATAAGTTCTTATCTATTTATTATTTATGTATGTATGTACGTATGTATGCATGTATGTATGTATGTATGTATGTATGTATGTATGTATGTATGTATGTATGTGCTGGTCCTGAGGCTTAAAGTCAGGGCCTGGGAGCTGTCCCCGAGCTTTTGTGCTCAAGGCTAGTGCTCTACCATTCGAGCACAGCTCCACTTCTGGCTTTTTGAGTAGTTTTAGTTGAGAGAAGAGTCTCACCGACTTTCCTGCCTGGGCTGGTTTTGAACTGTAATCCTCAGATCTCAGCCTCCTGAGTAGCTAGGATTTTTATAGGTGTGAGCCAGCAGTGCCCAGGAAAAGCAAAGACAGAATATATATAAAAAACAGAATATATATATATATATACACACACACACACATTCTGTTCATAGATATATGTGTATATGATGTCCATAATAAATATATGCCATAAAATATATGCCATGCACATATTATAGATGCACCGTATTCTCTCTCTCTCTCTGTCTCTCACCTATCTGTATCTATTTGCTATACCAGGATCCATTGATGAGGCATCCTTTTACTTGGTCCATGCTCCCAGATCTTTACTTCTTGTTTTTATTTTGACTTTGAGATGGTATCTCACTAGCTTTGCCCAGCTGGCTTTGAACTTGAGATCTTTCTGCTTTGAAGGACCAAAGGCATGTGCCACTACCCTTAGCTTAAAGATAAATATTACGCTGAAGTAAATATTAAAATGGATTTGATAGTATAGGAAATCACATTTCAAAAATCCAGCAAGTATTTTTTTAGTGGAAATCAGGACATTCCTACTTTCAGCTCTAAAACAAATGTTCTTTTCAGCTACGGAGATAAGCCGAAACAGAGCTCAGAAACAAATTAGTTTGTACTACCAGCCTTTAAGAAAACTATGGGCCAAATACTTCAAGAATGGCACCTACCACCTTGTTTGGTGCCCAAACTTTTTTTTTTAATACATTTTGTTTTCCTGCTATTAACATGTGCAGTTTTCTATTAAAAAGCGTGCAGATATTACAATTATAATAGCAGTTTAATAATACGTTCTTCTATGCTCTCTAATTTTATTGCTTTGTTTATATAACTATTGAAGAAAAACATTATGGGGAAAAATGATCTTACCCTTTATATGTATCTGATCGAAGCACACAAGTCTGCAAGCAGGGCCCAGTTACTCGGAAAGTTTATAGGAGTACTGTGCAGGCGTACTGAGCTCCCTGATTGGTACTTTTTTTTTTGACTGCTATTTTTCTGGTACAGGTCATGGGGCTTGAACTCAGGGCCTGGATGCTGTCCCTGAACTTCTTTGGCTCCAGGCTAGTGCTCTACCACGGCTCCACTTCTGGCTTTGTGGTGGTTCATTGGAGATGAGAGTCTCACAGACGTTCCTGCCTGGGCTGGCTTTGAACTGTGATCCTCAGATCCCAGCCTCCTGAGTAGCTAGGATGACAGGCGCGAACCATCCGTGCCTGGCTTCTTATGATCTTTTTAGTAACACCACCACCACCACCAATAATACTAAATCAAGTGTGTGTTTGACACATAGACCTGGCAAGTCTACGGCCTTCCCATTTTAACGACGCGCTACGTCCCCACACAAACAATCTCCCGCGTCATGAAGCCATTTGCCGTATCCAAGCTGATGCCCCTCAGACCTCAGGACATCTGAGAGACGGCGGCGGGCGGGCGGGGGGGGGGGGGGGAGTCGTGGGGCGACCAGCCTTTCCCACGCCAGCCCTTGTGGACATTGCCCAAGTTCCCCCTCACCAAGAGCGAGCCGGGGGATGGAATTCTCATCAGCCCGGCGCGGCGTCCAGATGGGGCTTTGATGACCGCCAGCGCCCCGCTCAGCCCCCGGCCCCGTCCACTGACCCATCGTGGACCCGGCCCATGGGAAGCAAGGCGGAGAAGGCGGGCCGGGCGCTTCAGACAGATCGCTCCCCACGCCATGTTTATCTTGGCCCTTCCCTCGCCCCACTTCTCCAGATGAGAGGAACACATTGGGCTCATCTGCCTGGCAGCCATCCCCGGCCCCACAGGAAGCCCCCGGGTGCGCAGCCCTGGCTCGAAAGATCACCCGGACTTCCACGGGCCCTGAAGACACAGCAGGGCCGTACGCCTCCGAGTCTCACCCCGCGCAGGCCCAGCCAGCGTGGGCGTGTCCCTCGGCCCCTGCGGGCCTTGAACTCACAATCTTCCTGCTTCCAGCTCTCGGGGGCTTGGATTGCAGGCGAAGGCCGGCCGCGACACCGGGCTACACAGCTCCGTTTCACGCCTTTCGGTGGTTGAGGGGGGCTCACCCGTGTGGTCCAAGCGTGAAGGCAGGCGTAAACTTACAGAGCCACGGCGTTCCTAGAGCTCCAGCTCATGCCTGAGTTACAGAGGGCTGGTGCGTGCGTGCGTGTGTGCGTGCGTGTGTGTGTATGTGTGCATGTGTGTGTGTGCACATGTGCATAGAATTTGTCACCTCAACAGTGAGTCTTGGAAGGTCTAGGGATCTTTCTAAACCCTTCAACTCATTCCTACGCAAAGTGAGCGTGTATTACTCCATGCATGTATTTGTTCCTCTCTCTCGGCTCAGATTTCCATCTCCGTGCGCTGCCTGGTTCCTCTGGTGACGTGCGGCATCGCCGAGGGGGTCCAGCCGGCGGGGGCAGCCATTGCCAGGCAGAATAGTTTGGGTTGCATCTTGATGTGATGAGAATTTCAAGGGGAAAGCAAAGCACACCAAAAACCCCACCAGCCTTCCTGGGCCGCAAACTCGATTTCCAGCCCTCCGTGCTGGGGCGGAGGGAGGGGCCGTCTCCAGGAGGTTCCGGGCCCCTCCGTCTGTTTCTAGCCACAGAGATGGGGGTCTCGTCTCCAAGTTCTGTCGTCTGCCTGTCTGGGCAGAGAGAAGAACGGGGTGGGCATATTCCCGCACGATTCGCTTCACGGCCCCAACACAAAAACCCCACTCTACTTTTGTTGTTGTTTGTTTCTTGCCTGTCCTGGGCCTTGGACTCGGGGCCTGAGCACTGTCCCTGGCTTCTTTTTGCTCAAGGCTAGCACTCTGCCACCTGAGCCACAGCGTCACTTCCGGCTTTTTCCATATATGTGGTGCTGGGGACTCGAACCCAGGGCTTCACGCATACGAGGCGAGCGCTCTTGCCACTAGGCCGTCTTCCCAGCCGCTCACTCTACTTTTATTCAGGAAGAGTTGAACTGCCCTGCAGGGGCAGTGTACGGAGTTAGGGTAAACCAAGAACATCAGATCGACTGTGTTGTCTGAAGAGTGCAGGAAGGCCTCCCCCCAAAAATGGAAGTGGCGCTGAGGCTCAAGGGGTAGAGCACCGGCCTTGAGCAAAAAGAGCTCAGGGACAGCGCCCAGGCCCTGAGTTCAAGCCCCAGGACCAGCACACAAAAGAAAAAGAAAAAAGAAAATTAAAACCACTCTTATTTTGTTCTATACTTACATTTTTGATAGTTAAATTTGTCTTTGAAAAAAAAAATCTCATGATTTTAAAGATTTTTTTTTTAAAATAAATCGCGGTGTTTGAGAATGGAGAAAAATTAACACCTGTAAGACAGAAACTAAAGTAAGCGTAAAGCGGTTCAAGGGGCATGAAGCATTGCCGTTCGACTAAATTTTCACAAGGACCTATCTGTACAATTTAAAAAAAAAAATAAAGAAGTGAAAGAATCCAAATGCAATGATTTAATACTGTTTACCCAGTTCTCAACATATTGATATTTGGTTATATTTTCTTGGCTTTTCGTTCAAACGTTTGGTGATGTGTGAGATTACATTAACTTTTGGCTATCACGAATTACATTTCCGTTTTTAAAAACAATACCCAAGGGATATTTTGCTACAACATATTACATTTCAATTAAGAGGGTTTTCCTGTAATTGTCTTGTGTATTTCATGTCAACTGTCGAATAAATAAACATCTTAATCTCCACCCTGAAAGCAATTAAACTAATATTGTGATATTTTTACATGAGAATGTCCTCATTTCAACTAATTATGATTTATTAGATGGATTCCCCGCTTACAATGTTTCTCTGTCTTCCATTCTTTAATGTATTAATTCGACATAGCAAACGCTTGTCATCGTTACATAATTTAAGTAATAGTGCTCCATTTTATTTTCCATGTCGCAAAATCGTCTCCCCCTCTCCCCCCACCCACCCCGGGAGAGTGTAAGTGAACTTTCCATCTGAAAAAGCAAAGTCAAGCGCTTGTTAGCTACTAAAAAAAAAAAAAAAATTCATTCTCATTTTCTTAGGATGAACACAACGTCCCTGAGATAATGGCTGTCCAGCGTTCTTATTCCGGCTCCGTGCCCGCCGGAATGTATTTTATACGAACCCGAGGACCTGCCTTTCGAGAGCACCTATCGTCGTATTTGGTTTGCTATGAATTCTGAGGATTCTAAGAGCCATTAGCGCGTCTGAATCGTATGCCACGAAGCAAAATACACATCACGTGTGTTTGTTGAAAATATTGGTGAAATGACATGAAAACGCACACCGCAAGATGGATGGATGCATGCATGTCTTTGCCTGTCTCATCAGATGTGCATATATATATATATATATGTATAATTTTTTTTAGGCAGCCTTTATGTGAATACAATGGCTTCCATATCACACATTTTAAATGATGCTTGAAATATCACTTCACTTGACTTGGATGTCACACACAATTAAATCCAGCCCATCTTCTCCCGGTTAATAACAGCAATCTCACCAAGTCTAGTGCCTAATTAATACCAGCTATTTGTCACAAGAGAGGTGACACATGTCTATGAGAAACCCTGAAGTATTGCTTTGTGCGGAAGGGCCTCCCGCCCGCCGGCCCGCCCCGCCGTGGAGATAGATCGCCAAGGCCCCCGAGCGTTCAAGCTGGGCCTTCCAACAGCCCCGAGAAGGTGAGGCCGCCCGGCCTGGTCAGGCCTCCGGGAAGGGAGTCGGCTCCCGGGGGCTGGTGCGGGCTCGAGGACTCGCGTTCGCCGGACAGACTCGAGACCTACGACCCCTGCAGCTTGCCTGGGGATTTTCATGCCTCCACTCTGTGACCTTCAGCTGACATTGAGTGGGGGGAGTTCCCAGCCACCTTTTATCGAAGACGTATGATTTACGTGACTTCCTTTCTCCTTCCAGGAGAAATTTTTATTATTATTCCTTTTTTAAATCCTTGGGCATCTCTTGAACTTGTAGTTTTATGCAGAACACGGTTCGGGCAGCTCCAGTGTGTGTGGCGGATGGGCTCATCAGCCTGCCCTGTTGATGGATGCACGGAATTCGCATGGAGAGGGCCGAATATGTAAGGTTTACCTAGCGCTCGCTCACCGCTCCCTCACACGTTTATGTCGATTCTTGAGTTGCCTGCGATGACTGAAAACCCAGTTCCTACACCACAGTGGGTCCTTGC
The DNA here is from genome assembly GCF_023159225.1 of Perognathus longimembris pacificus. Classification (NCBI taxonomy): domain Eukaryota; kingdom Metazoa; phylum Chordata; class Mammalia; order Rodentia; family Heteromyidae; genus Perognathus; species Perognathus longimembris. The sequence continues at coordinate 1,468,272 of NC_063186.1, forward strand.
GTTGTTGTTCATCGCTTGTATTAAAAATCACAAGTGCATTTGGTTTGCAATTATGTCAGGTAACAAACTTTGACTAATAGGCTGAGTCAGGATAGTTATCATTCTTGGCCAAACCCCGAGCTCTTCTTAATCTACGTTTTAATTAAAATTTCACAGTGTGACAACTTCGCACCACATCGTATTTCCACAAAGGCTGCCATTTCATAACCAGTTTTTTTTTTATCATGTCTATTTGTTTACTAGGGAAGAAGTTTGTCTTTTCGTATGCATTTCACAGTTTACTGTCTCAAGATAAATAACTCCCATTTCCAAATATATGCCTTGAAAACCAACCCCAGTTGATTCGATGGGGCTTCGTGGATCTCCCATCTCCCATGCTTGGCTTGTGGGTGACTTGAATGGACTCCTCTGTCTACATTCAATGAAGGTGGACGGCTTAGGAATGGTTTAAAAAATCTTGAACCTCTGGTACCCGATGAAATCTAAAGTCTGTGAGGAGATGAGCCCCGGGGCTTTTCTTTGGCAGAGAACGTTCTGGCAAATGGGCCAGAATGCAGACCAAGTCGTGAAAGTTCCCTGGGCACCACGCAGAAGATGGCGGAGCGTGAAGAGGTGGTTGTAGAAGAGGAGGGAGACCGGACAGAGCCCACAGGGAGGCCGGCTAGGGGCAGAGCAGAAGGCGAGCGTCGGCTGGTGTGTTCAAAGCCAGGCTCACCGCGGAGCGAGGCGGGAAGTAAACGCACGGAGTGCGCGTTGTAGTATTTACTTATCCCTCTCCCCCCCCAAATCCAAGCTCCTGGAGCGCACCTGGCCCGGCGTTCTCCTGTGAAGGTTCTAATCCACCCGGGAGGCTTTGTTCCCGCGTCCCACACCGTGCTCAGGTTCTGTTCTTGCACCGCGCCGTCCTACTCAAACGCGTTCATGCCATTTCTCCATGACAGACGGCTGATCCGGCCTCCTCCAGTCTGGGTTGAGCCTAAAGGGCAGGTATGGCTTGTATCTAAGGGAGAACGTCCTTCAAGAAACTTCCAATGTGCTTCCGTGGCATTCCGGGCCCCCTTCATCTGCAAATAGAGCTTTCCTCACAATAAAATGTTCTAGCCCCCCCCCCCCCAATTCTATGAAGAACTCAAATCACCTCCTAAGCAGCTAAGTGGGGGGAGAGGGGGCGTATGTCGATCTGTGGGCCACGTCATGTGATCAACCACAGCAATGGAATCATGAAAGTGATATCGCTTTACAAGACCAAGAAGCCATAAGACAGGGGAATCGTCTGCCCACTAAATTTGTCTCAATTTTTCTAATTAAACAAACAAACAAACAAAAAAAGGCTTTGATTTGAAATAAAAGTGAAGGGCGCCATGGTTAAATATTAAACTCTAGGAGATTAAGAATATAATTTCCTTTCCTCCCCTTGCTTCTTTCTTCATCCTATCGCTTGGCAGTAGCCTTGGAAATCACAATAGTGTTGTTTATTATTCTTTTTTTTTTTCCTTTTAAATTAGAATGCTGTTACAACCGCAGCGTTTTTGCATGGCATGAATATTTTATCGCACGTTGGGAGAGAATGATGGCGAGGGCCTTAAAACCAGCTCGATTTTTCATTTAAATATTTTACAAGGAAAACCCTACCGAGATGCGTCTTCTTTGGGTGTCCGCCCCCGGTGGGCTTCTGGAAGGGAGAGGCGATATCCATGATCGTCCTTTCCCCCACAGCGCAGTTGACTTTGATAAAACAAGAGAGGCGGAGGTAGCTTTCCACCGTCGCCTTTCAACCCCGGGGTCTTCCTCCATGCAGGTTAAGATTTTTTATTTTTTTTAAAAGGCTCAGGTATTCATTCTCTCTTTCAAGGCCTTGGTGCTCCCTGCCCGGAAGGCAGAGATGGATTTACGCGTGTGACACTTGTACAACCATCAAGTGCACACCTGTCTCTCTCCTACACCTTCTGAGGGAGTTAAACTGCCCCATTAAATTGCCATAATTAAATTCAACTTTCTCCTCTTTCCAAACTACCAATATCCGTGGGATGTTTCATAGACTCGGAGTTTAGTAGCAGCATGGGTAGCTATTGGAAAGTCTTAAAAAAAAAAAAAAACTCTTCTTACTTTTCCAGGGGGAAAAGAATCCATGTCAGGTAAACATGAAGGGTTATGAGTCATGGTTCGAATTGTAGGTGTGGAATAGCCAGGATTTGCAGGATGTGAACACAGACAGGAGAGGAAAGAGGACCGAAGGAATATGGAGTTCCGATGGGACAGAAGAGTAAGTTACAACATCAGCTAGGTGGGGGGACACACACCGCCAATCCCAGCACATTATCCGAAATGTGCTCATCATCTGACTTACGTAACCGTAGCCCCCCTGTACATCACCTTGACGATCACAACCAGACACCATCCCCACGGGGTATCAGCAACGACAGCAGCACCTAACCTATTTGAATTGTAATCTGAATCGCAGTCTCCAGATTCTGCGCGCCCCCCCCCCCTTCTCCACCTGAGCTGCTGGAGTCCTCGCAGCAAGAAACTAGCGAGGGGGTCCGGCGTGGGGACCCAGGAGCAGGAGGACGGGGCTTGCCACCGAGGGCGACATCCGTGTCTCCCACGCTTTCCTGTCACCGAATGACCTGCAGGTGCCCGAGTGGGGGGGACCATGTCCGGGAACGCACACCCCTCTCTGTCAGCCGCGATCGCCCCTTCCTGCACGTTCCCCAAGCTGTGAACTAGTTTTACATTTTCAGATGAGTTCGCCTTGGTTCTTGGAGACTCTGCCCCTGTGCCGTTCCCGGACCGCTGCTGCCAACGGCTGCGGCCGGTGAGCCTCCGCCGCGCCGCGGTCTTCAAAGCCAGAAGGAAGCGCAGCGGCTCTTCCCCTCGGCTGGGCCGGCCGCAGCCTCCTTCTTCTCCACCTCTTTCCACCTGTGGTTTGGCAGGTGCGGGGGGGGGGGGGGGGGGCGCTCAGAGCCCCCTGAGGCTGGGGCGGCCGGGCTGGGGAAGGGAGGGAGAACAGATCCAAAGAACACATCCGATGGCTGGATCGGGGTCTCGCTTTGTTCAAGCTCTGCCTCTCACCTGTGGGTAGCCGAGCTGGCTGTTATTTATTTATTTATTTATTTATGGCCGTTCCCTGGCAACGTGTCAGTGGGATGGCAAAATACCCTGGCGTGGCGGCTTACCTATTTGTAATGCAAATGGAGGTGGTGACTGTGTTTGGTGTTGATCTGTTCCTCCCTCCCTCCCTCCCTCCCTCCCTCCCTCCCTCCCTCCCTCCCTCCCTCCCTCCCTCTTGACCTCTCCGTCCCGCGGGCCTCCCTCCCAGTCCTCGGCAAGGATGCCAGGTGGAGCACGGCCGCCTTGCAGCTCCAGGTCCTGGGACGGGAAGAGCCGCCTCTCGTGGCCCTTGGGAGCTGAGGGGTGGCGGCTGAGCCCCGCCGGCCGCTCCCCTAGGACGGATGCTGGGGCTGCGTGGTGGAGGAGGAGGAGGGAGCACTGGAAAGGAGGAGGAGGGGTGTGCTCCCTCCGTGCTACCTGGCCTGGGAAGTCTCTGGGTGGGAGGGTCATGCCGCGGGGGTCATGCCCCCGCACAGGACCGGGCCTTCATCTTCCCTCCTCCTCCTCCTCCTCCTCCTCCTCCTCCTCCTCCTCCTCCTCCTCCTCCTCCCTGTCCCCCCCCCCCCCCCCAGCAGTAGCAGGGTCTGACCTTGGGCCCCGCACTCGTTACGCTCTGCGGGCGGGCGCTCTGCCCCTTGAACCCTGGCCCTGCCCGGCTTGCGTCTCCCACGCAGGGCTCCGAGTGGATGGGACGGCAGGCGCGGGCTGTGCGCGGGCTGTCGTCTCCGGCTGAAGCGAGCGAGCGTGGGGTGAGCTGACCTGGGCACCTGTCCCGTCAGGAAAGCCGGGGGGGGGGGGGGAGGGAGGGAGGAGGCGTCGGGCGCCGTCGGCCATTGGGAGGGGCGGCTGACAGTAGGAACGTGTAGGAGATGGAGAGGTTCACCCACGCGCGCTGTTCTCACTCGGGTCTTCCTAAGTTGACTTCCGGGTGAACTCCGAGTAGGATAATGATTCAGGAAGGATCGCCTTTTATTTTTGTCATGGACTTCCACTCCTTTTTTTAAAGGACAGTGAGCTAAATTGACGCGTACGTCATGAGGTCTTTTTTTTTATTAACCTAGTATGTCGTTTTTCTGGGCCTCTTAATCCTATCTCAATAAAACCTGCACTGCTAACTAAATAATTCCGGAATCCGTATCTCTTGGCTTTTCTCGTGTTGCAAAAGGGAGAATCTCCCGTTTTTCGTATTGCAAGAAGAGAAAACCCACAAGACGTAGCTGCTTTTTTTTTTTTTTTTTCTCCTTTTGCCGATCGCTTGAGGGAAAAATGGTAATGAGCAGCCCAAGTTCTGTGTGCAATGGTCGAAAGCCATTTGCTTTGTAGGAAATAAATTGTAGTTGTGAGTACCCCAAGTCAGAGGCCTTTGCGTGTGCCTGTCTCTGAAATGCAACTTTTCCTCCTTACATATTTCTTCTTCTTTTTTTTTTCTTTGCTGGATGAACAGCCTAATGTTCCATACCCTGTGCGAGGAGTCACATTTTATGCAACATTGAAAGAGTCAATTAATTTGCATAATTTCATGAGTATTACCATGACTGTAAGGTAGGCTAGGCTGGTTCAGGAGCCTCATCTGCCCAATATTTTTCTTCCTTTTCTTCCTTTTGCCATTTTGACAAATTAATCATTTTTAAAAAACAATTAATTATACTTATGACAAACGGAACTCGGTACCCAAGGGCCCCCCGTTCTTACAGCAGAAATCGAATATGAATGCGAGAAAGGCCCGTGATTTAGTGAACACCTTCCATCCCGCAGTCGACAGTGCCTAAGGCTGGGCAAAATTAATATTTTGTTTCCCATCTGGAGACTTCAGTAAAATTAATGAGGAAGGAGGTTTACTGTGGTATGTGGTAGATACGAACTCACTAGTCTAGAACCGAGCAATTCTGATGACGCCAGAGTTCTCGCGTCTTGTGCACACCGCACACAGCCCAGGGGCAGGATTCCGTTTTCCAGGAGACAAAGCCGACACGTGTTCCTCCATACCTTGCTCCTCACGGCCCAAGTGAAGACGTTAATATTAGTTCAGGTGATCTATCTAACAGTCGGTAGTTTTAATCATCGACAGAATGTCTTAGGACCGAAAGCTTCAAATAAGCCCAATTGTAAGAGGTTAAAAACGGAACCCGACACGGTTAGGTATTAACTGCATGAGCGAACAAACGAACGTCGACCCATGAGCGAGTCTGAGACTTGGTGGTCGTGAATGGGTCCTCGTGGAGGGATAGGTTCCTCATTCTTTTAGAAATGTTTGCGTTGGGCAGGCCCTGGGGGAACAGGTAGAATCTCGTGGCAACAGGGAAATGATCCCAGCGCAATACATTTGATTGGCTTAAAAACAAACAAATACGGGAGTATCCATTTTTTTTAAAAACCCACACAGATGCAGGGTGTCTGCTTGTGAATATTTGTGTCCTTCACCTTTCTGAAGCGCTGAAAACCAAGACTCGCAGACTCCTCTGTCTGAATGTCCTCGGCGCTCAGCAGCCGTGGGGAGTTACAATTTTCCGATTCTACTCAGTGTCCCACGAGATGCTTTCCATCCTTGGACAGGACTGAGGCTGAGGACGCAGCCAGACGACGGCTCTGAATGGGTACACACCCTCGATACGTTGTAAACAAACACAAAGCATCTACGTTCTGTGCAAATCTGCATTGTTAATCCACCGCAAGACAGATCCGGTCGGAACACTTGTTTCTGCATTAAATGAAGCCTTTGATGTTCCTTAATGCTTTGATTTAGCCTCTAATTTGCTGGAGCACAAACGCACCGACGGCTGTTGAAAACATCGCTCTTGCAGTGCCGTTCCGGGCCAATAAAACAAAACAAAACACAACAACCCCAACAAGTCATCTTGCTCTCTGATGGCGTCAAATAGCACTGAAGAAGGGTAGCCATTGCTTTGAAGTGGGGCTGCACTGATAGGTTTGAGCCGCAGGGTCGCTGTGAGATTATTCACACAATGCGGGTGGAATTCTGTCTCCGTTCCCGGCTCTCTGGGCCTCCGGAGCTACCGGTCGCTCTGCTGCCGGGGTGGCGCTCACCTGTGTTTGAGAGGGTTGGATAGCACCAGGCCGATTTCCTATGCGTGTTGTGCATTATTTAACTTTCCGGAACGTACCGAGCTGCACGTGTACGCTCTACGGGGCTGACTTTTGCATCTTGGGGAAAGCGAGGTATCTCGGTGGGCTCTCTCAGCCCGCGATGCGGACGGCAGCGGCCGAAGGGTCTCTAGGCGTGCGTGTTCAGGCTGGGAGCCTCCCGTGACAACCACTGATGAATGTTTGGGGGGGGTGGGTGGGGAGGGTGTCTCTCATTGTAAGTTTAGTCGTGTGTCTCGTTCTACTTGGGGTAAAGTGACATTGCCGGTGCCTGACAGGAAAAATGGACAGATCCACCATGCTGGTTCAATTGTCTAAATTGATTACATTAGGCATTGCTTGCCAAATGCGTCTGCCAGCGGGAAACAGAAAGGCTACTTCTGTAGCCAGCCGGCGGACTGCTGTCATGTCTCCTGGCTTTGCCATCATTCCGCACCCAAAGTCAAATGGAGAATATATGTGTCTCTTTCCTTCCTTCCTTTGTGTGTCTTTTCCTTCCTTCCTTCCTTCCTTCCTTCCTTCCTTCCTTCCTTCCTTCCTTCCTTCCTTCCTTCCTTCCTTTCCTTTCCCTCCCTCCCTCCCTCCCTCCCTCCCTCCCTCCCTCCCTTCCTTCCTTCCTTCCACTTTCTCTCTCCTCTTTCCTCCTTCTTTCGAATCAATGCCTCTATCACAGTGAACATTTACGTGTTTGGTTAGTTCACGATATCACCCAATATAGGATTTTTATGGTCTGGCCTTGGATTCAGTTGCATGTAAACGTCTTTAAATCTGGATTTGGGGGAGGTCGTGAAGATTAGCAACTCGAGGGGCCACTCGACGTGCTGCCCGTCGCACGCAGAATACCAAAGACGGCAAGAGGCTGAAGACCTCTGAAGGATGTTCCCTGCGTGTTTGTAAAAGAACAAGAAACAAAAGCGGGTGGCCACGCGCTGGTGGGCGTGAGCCTGCCATCCTGGCGACTCGCGAGGCTGAAGCCTGAGGATCACAGTTTGAAACCAGCTCAGGTAAGAAAGTCCGTGAGACTCTTTTTTTTTTTTGGCCAGTCCTGGGCTTGGACTCAGGGCCTGAGCACTGTCCCTGGCTTCTTTTTGCTCAAGGCTAGCACTCTGCCACTTGAGTCACAGCGCCCCCTCTGGCCGTTTTCTATATATGTGGTGCTGGGGAATCGAACCCAGGGCTTCATGTAAGCACTCTTACCACTAGGTCATAGTCCCTGCCCAGTCCGTAAGACTCTAATCTCCAATAAAACACTAGAAAACTGGAAATGGAGCTGTGGCTCAAAGTAGTAGAGCATTAGCCTTGAGCCAAAGAAGCTCAGGGACAGTGCCCAGGCCCTGAGTTCAAGTCCCACAACTGACCAAAAAAAAAAAAGGCAACTCTTTGGGCTTTTTTCCCTCCCTTATTTTACTTAGAAATAACACATCATATTCACATTACTTGAAAACTGATGTAGTTACATAGACTTGAATAATACATTGCAGACCCTTCTAGAAGATGTTTGCTTACCCACATAAAGTAATTTGGTTCTTTAGCACAGCTGGGTTCCCTTGCGCAAGTATTTTATTTTTTATGAAGTAAGGAGAACACACACACACACATATATATATATATATATATATATATATATTTATATATTTGGAAGCCAATGTTTTAATCTAATTGATGACAAGCCAATGGGCCCCAGATAGCAATGGCTTGGGTAAAACACCTCTCAATTTGCACATTTTTAGGGTCTACTAAGCCGAAGAACTGAAGCGTGAGACAAATGAGAAAATATGAAGTTCATCATCGAGGGAGACCTGCCTGGGAACAGTCATAAAAGCCAGGACTGCCAGCTCAGGTGGAAAAATGTTGAAGTGAGAAATGTATTCAATAAATAGAAAACCCAGCATGGCGCGGCCGGGAGAGGCGGGCAACGGGCGAGGCGGCGGACGGAGCTCCGGGCTTGCTCTCCTGGGCGGTCCCCCCGCGAGTCTAACCCTTAACTGGCTGCGCCCTCCTTCCCTTGGAAACGCCACGCTCCTCTTATCGGCTAATTTTGCAGAAATTTCTTTATTGAAAATATGACCGCGATGGAGCGGTGGGAGGCGGGGGCAGGCCGGGGCCCGGAGCAAAGCCGGCGGGGGGGGGGGACTTGTCTTCGCTCAGTTCCTGGTTTCGGGGTGTCTCACTGACTTCTCGGACTGCCTCCCTCCCTCCCCCCCTTCCTCTCTTCTTTCCTCTGCTCCCCCCCTCTTCTCGGTTGTTTTATTCAACACCAACCACACACTTTCTTTTGCAGTCATTCTTCCTCGTGTGTCTTCAGGGCCGGGTGAGAGTCAAACGCAGAGGTGTGGCTTCCAAATCCCCCACCGCCGCCAACACGCGTGACGATTCTGGGCCCGGAGGGGACGCTCACGCGTTCACGCGTGTTGTGCGCGTCCTTGTCACGTCGGGGAGGGGGGGACGGTGTGGTTTGACGTTAATTGCCCCGCAGTCCCGCAGAAACCCCGCGCGAAGTGCTCCTCCTAGGGCATTTCCCGGAGTGACCCCATTCTTGGGAGTCCACTGGGGAAGGGTGAAAGCCCCCAGCGTGGGGAGAGACGTCTCCATCAGTGACCGCTCTCCCGCCATCCGTTCCTGTTCTGTTCTGGGAGCCAGGGTTTGCTCTCCTTTCGTTATTTAAACAAAGGCGCCATTTGCAGCTCTTTCTTCTTCCTCGGAGGGTGGGTCGTGTGTGCGTGCGTGTGCGTGTGTGTGTGTGTGTGTGTGTGTGTGTGTGTGTGTGTGTGGTGTGTGGACACGCAGCTAAGCCTCTTCTCCTGAAGTTCCAGAAGGGTCCCACGGTTGTTTCTGTGCCCAGCCATGAACTATTTTACACTTTGGAAATGTGGGATCAAACAAAGCAAGGAGCCGCTTCTTGAACTGGGGCCAAGGAGGGTGGCGTGGGTTCTTGTTTTGAGTGGAAACAGTTTCTCCCCCCCCCTCCCTCCCTCCATCTCTCTCCCTCTCTCTCTCTCTCTCTCTCTCTCTCCCCTCTCTCTCTCTCTCTTCTCGAAGTACAATGTACGCATGCAAATGACACTGCTAGCCCTGACATCCATCTCTGGTTACGTTTACACGATCCTTGAGGTTAGATTACTTAGCGATGCGGTTTTAGGTACTCAAGACAAAAGGGATGTTTTTGTCCATCGGTGATAGGGAATAATTAATCAGCGTCCTCACTCGCGGGGGGACGGAGGGCGTTCCGCGTCGGCTTGTAAACCAGGCCGGCTAAGAGGCCTCTCAGCAGGCCCTGTCACGCTACCTGTAATTTTTCACATGCGTGTAGTTCATCACGAGTGACACCCTGCCTCTCAGATCCGTCATCTCGGAGGACTTAAAAATTGATATATCAGTCTCCGCATAAAATGCCATCTCTCCCGTGGGCCGGCTGTTTACGGGAGGGCGGCCCCTCCTGCGCCTCATTTTCAACACACAGCGATGTTTCAACGTGAAATGAAGTTTCCTTCATGCTGTGCCCCAGAGTGGAAAGCAGACGGAACTCCGGGCGTGATAAATGGGGCGGGTTCCACCCGGCACCCTCGCAGAACAATACCAGACGACGCGGGGCGGCGGGGCGGCGGGCCTTCCGCGCCCTCCCTTCAGCCAGGCCCGGGCAGGGCTGACCAGCTAGGGCCCATGGCCAACTTATTTAGAAATTAGCCAAGTGCCATCCGGGCCGTGGAATGGTCACGGGTGACATATGGGCTCAGGGACTGCACTGTTAGCACAGAGAGAGAGACAGAGACAGAGACAGAGAGAGGGAGGGAGGGAGAGAGAGAGACAGAGAGAGGGAGGGAGAGAGGGAGGGAGGGAGACAGAGACAGAGGGAGGGAGAGAGAGAGGGAGGGAGGGAGACAGAGACGGAGGGAGGGAGAGAGGGAGGGAGGGAGACAGAGACAGAGAGAGGGAGAGAGAGAGGGAGACAGGGAGAGGGAGAGAGAGAGGGAGGGAGAGAGACAGAGAGAGAGAGGGAGGGAGGGAGGGAGACAGAGAGAGGGAGAGAGAGAGGGAGGGAGAGAGACAGAGACAGAGAGAGGGAGAGAGAGAAGGAGGGAGGGAGACAGAGGGAGAGAGAGAGGGAGGGAGGGAGACAGAGACAGAGAGAGGGAGAGAGAGAGAGGGAGGGAAAGAGAGAGAGAGAGAGGCAAGTGACAATCCTTTCTCTCCACCCCATGCCTTTTTATTTACCGTTTTGGAAGAGAGGACATTGATCTCAAACTTTACTCCACCCAATCCTCTTCCTCCAAAGTGGAGCTGGTCACCAAATCTCACTTTCCACAGTGATCACAGAATGTAAGAAATTACAAAAAAAAAAAACGAAAAAAAAAAAAACCAACCCACAAAACCGCCCCCATCTTGTTTAATTTCCTTATTCTGGTCTGAAAGACAACCGTGAGTGCTTTTCCTTCTTTCCTCGGCCACGAAAGGCATTATTTTTCTTTGCGGCTGCGTCTCTTCTGCGAGGGCCTCTCTCCTCGCTGCTAAACGGAGGCTGCCTTGCTAGGTGGGCATCCGTCTGGGCCTTGGAGACCACACACACTGCATTTTTGTCAAAATGGAAATGGTATTTTTTTTCCCCTTTCAGCGTGTCTTTTTTTAAATTTTTAATATTATCTTTAAGTAGTTGTTCAAAGGAGGATTCAATTCAACATTTCTGAACACCTCAGTCGATACCGTGAGCCGAAGTGTGAGCGGCTATAAGTCTGATAGATTGCTTTGAAATGAGAGGTAACATTGGTTAACTCCCGACGGGTCTCTAATCGTGTTTCACGTGCGTGTGGCGAGCGCGCGGGGGTTCGTCTCTGAGGCAACGCAGTAGCTGGCACTTTTATGTCTTTTTTTGTGTCGTCTTGCAAATGTTTTCAAGGTTGTTACATTGGACACCACAACGAGCTATGAGATACTATCTGAGCACCCGTGACACCTGAGAGACCCGTCACCCGCTACCGACGAGCCACGGGTAAGTAGTTCTCCAAGAAAGTCAGGGGGAAAACCCCTTGCGGGAAGATGTATGTTTATGGAAGGAGTCGACGCTTTGCGGGAACTGTGAGAATTAGCCGTGTTTACACTGGTTGGGACCCGTCTCCCTGGGGTTTCAGGTGTGCGTGCTGTGAGCTCGCACCGGAGACTCCACCGTGCTGAAATTGTTTGTGTAACTGCCTCCGATCTTCGGGGCGGAAATCATGCCGAGCGAGATTTTTCTGGTACTCTGACTGCCGTTGGACGGCGCACGGAAATGTAGCTGCACCGAAGGCGAGTGCTTTGTACTGGTTTTGTATGTTCAGCTGTGAAGATAAAGCTGTGCAAATACACAGTTAGTGGGGTTCTTTGTTGTTGTGTATTGGTGTGCGCGCGCGCGCGTGTGTGTGTGTGTGTGTGTGCACGCGCACGCGCGCTGCTCCTGGGGCTTGAACTCAGGCCCTGGGCGCTGTTCCTGAGAGCTTTTGCTCTGCTAGTTGAGCCAAAGCTCCACTTTCAGCTTCCCCGCCCCCCATCCCCGTGGTTCATTGGAGTTGAAAGTTTCATCGACGTTCCTGCCCAGGCTGGCTTCGAACCGTGAACCTCAGATCTCCTGCGTTGCTAGGATTGCAGGCGTGAGACATTATCTTTTTTTTTTTTTTTCCCAATACTGGATTTTGAACTCAGGACTGGGCGCTTGCTCTACCACTTGAAACCTCCGTGTTTTTTGCTGTTGTTGTTTTTATGGACAGTCATTTTTCAGACAGGGCCTCATTTCCACTCCGGGACAGCTTATCCACACCCACCACAATGCTGGGCTGGACAGACGATGCCCAATCCAGTGGTCTAGGATGGCTTCAAACTGCGCGAGCATTCGAGCCACGACCCAGGCCGGCTGGAGTCTCTTGATCTGGAACCTCCTCCCCGTCCTTCCATGCTTTTTGTCCCTTTTTGGACACTGCAAATCCTTTATTTCCTCTCCATCCTTCCTTCCTTCATCTCTCTCTCTCTCTCTTTTCCTTCTTTCCTTCTTTCCTTCCCTCCTTCTCTCCCTCCCTCCCTTCTTTCCTTCCTTCCTTCTTCCCTCTCTCCCTCCCTCCCTCCCTCCCTTCCTCTCTTCCTTTTGTGCTGGTCCTGGGTGCTATCCCTGAGATTTTTTTGTTCAAGGCTGGTGCCTATCACTCGAGCCACAACGACACTTCCAGCCTTTTCTGTGAGGAGAGGAATCTCACAGACCTTCCTGCCCGGACCGGCTTCAAGCCATGAGCTTCAGATCTCAGCCTCCTGGGTAGCTAGGATGACAGGCGTGAGCCACTGGTATGGGGATATTTATTTATGTTCTGAGTGTTATGCCTTCCTGTGTTTGGAAAAGTGAAGGAGATACCTAGAGTTTAGGAAAAAAGAAAAAGAAAGAGTGACAAACCAAATGGGTGTAACCATTATCATTTAGTGGGTATCCGTTATCTGCCAGGGGTGATGGTAACATTAAATATGTTATTTCTTTGAAATCCTATGACAACTCTTGCAATTAGATATCCACCCCCCCCCCATTCTAAACACACGTGAAGGGAGTTAGATGGTACAGTTTTAGAAACACGTGGCAACTGGTGCTTGTAAAACCCCCATCTCTCCCTAATTTTTCCCCTCGGATTTTTTTTTTGTAAAGCCTATATACTTAATCACTACAAAATTAACCCGAATTTTCTTTCCACGGGGTCTCAACAGCGTGAGCTTCTCTAGTAGGTTATGAATATTACATCCTCTCTTGAGGCTTCCTCCTTTATGGGAAGTGAAAGAATCCATTGTCACGTTATGGAAAATATATTGCCTCTTTTTTTTTTTTTTTTTTTTTGCTATGGCGGGAATCACAGCGAACGGCCTCGCGCAGGTGCTGGATCCCTGGGACAATGACACGAGCGTCTCCCGGCCCGGCCCGCTCTGCATTCTCTCTCCAACCCCAGTATTCCATTGGTGGAAAGAAAACGGTGATGCCAACATGGAACCCCAGGGCATGCCTGGACTTAAGGCGGCTGGAGGGCAAGCCTGGGACGATCAGGACCGAGTGGGGTGCCATCCCCCCCAGCTCTGGGTAACCCTGGGGGTGCGGCCACGGATACGAGGGCACGAGGGACACAAAAATGGAAAGGACGAGGGGTGGGAAAGGGCACTGTTGGGGAGAAGGTGGCAGAGAGCCTTAGCAGGGGGCCAAGAGAGCGAGGAAGATGAGCGTGGGTTCTACAAGGTTCCTCCAGGACCCTTTTTTCTAAATACCAGGACCTGTATCTCTTGTAGTGAAATGGGAAGTCCATCTTAACATCATTCCCCAACCTCTTGAGCTAGAACCAGAAATACATACATACATATATATTACATATATATATTCTACACACGATTGCTCCGTAGCTTGCCAGTAGTAAAAATAGTGCTATGTCATTCAGAATTAATTATTAACCAAAAAAAAAAAAAACCTGTGGAGCCCTCTTCTTGAGAGAAACGAATTAGTGACCATTTGAAGATGTATTTAAAGATGGGACAGAGCAGAAGAAGATAGATTAGGGCTCCAGAGGTCTTATCTTGTGCCAGCAGGACGTTGATTGAGAAAAATGGTGTCCAAGAAAGCGTTCATCACCGTGGAGGACTTGGGAGAAAGGACAAATCAGTGCCTTAATGATGCCAAATTAAGTCCATCCTGTTGTTTCCTGAGCTAGTCAGACAATTAGGCCGGCTGCCTTCCCTCAAAAAAAGTTACGCTATTAATAAGATACTACAGAGTTGTACTCCATGAAATGCAGACTTGTAAAAGAAAAGGTACAACCTGATTTTGGGAGGCTGGTGGAAAGAGCAAAAACTATTTCCTCCCAGAGGAAATAATTCACTATTTCCTCCCAGAGGAAATAATTCACTATTTCCTCCCAGAGGAAATAATTCACCAAATGAAGACAGAAAAACAAGAGAAAAAGTGAAGAGCGTAATGCAATTGAATACTAAGTCGGAACTGCCGTTGTGAGCTCCCCGACTCCAACACACTTGTGCCCAAAGCAATGGTCTGAGTCACATTAAAACATATTTGTAAGCATAGGGGTTTCACCAAGAGCCTAGACCTCTAGGCCCTAATTTATCCATCCGTTATAAGTAGGGTCTTTTGTTGTTGTTGTTGGAGTTGTTGGTCCTGGGGCTTGAACTCTGGGCCTGGGCTCTGCCCCTGAGTCGCTTTTGCTCCAGGCTCGGGCTCTACCCCTGGAGTCACAGCGCCACGACAGGATTGTTCTGCGATTCATTGGAGGTGAGCGTCGCGTGGACTTCCCTTCCCAGGCTGGCTTTGAACTGCGGTCCTCAGCTCTCCGCCTCCCGACCAGCGGGGATGAGCAGCGGGAGCGGCCGCTCCTGCGTGGTTGCTTCCGGCGACGTACCCGTGCCGTCGGTGAAAAGCCAACGACAAAGCTTTTGAGTCACCAAACATCTAACCATCTTCCAATCACCCGGGAGCCGACGGCCGTCCCGGGGGGGCACCGGACGGAGGCGAGGAGGAGGCGGACAGAGCCGGCTGATCCGCGGGATGGCCGGCATGGCCGCGGGCGTCCTGCCGGCGTTCCCCTCCCCCCTCCCACGCCCTCCCTCCCCCTAGTCCTCTAGTCACGGCGTGGCTAAAACGTGCAGAGGGCCCGTCTGCGGGGTCACCCGGGCCTTGTTCTTTGTCTCTGGGAAGGGTGCGGGGGTCCGCGCGTCTGGGGGCTGCCCTTACCCGTGACCCGCAGCGAGACGGCAGAGGCCACGCTCCGGTGCCTTCCGAGGACAAGCAAAGCACCGGCGAGGTGTTTTCCTTGGCTCCGATGGAGGGATGTAGTTGATGCGCGCACCGCCTGCCGGCCCACTCGGCCGAGAACGGCCCGGAGTCGATCTCGTCTGCTAAACACTTACAGACGCGTCGCGTTCAAGCTGGTCTCGGCCTGAAGCTCGGTGTCTCACCGTCTGAGCTCAGTGACCACAGGGGTTTAGGAAGATTCCAGCCCCCTTCTCCCCCCCAAACACATCCTGCACAACACGCCGGGCGAACAGCTCCTTATGATTATTAAAAAAGAAACTCCCGGGGACCGTGTCATCTTCATTTATTTTTATTAGTTCTTAGTGTTGTTTTCTTCCCTCTCGCCAATGTCAACTTACAAGTGTGGCGCGTCCATGACAGCATGCCCCCATGGGTCTCTTCACCTGATGTCACAACGCCAAGGGAGCTTCTTTTGAATTCCTTGGGTCAGAAGCTCAAGGAAGCTGAGATCTCTCCACCCTCAGGACGCAACACCTGGCCCCGGTCCAGGTGAGAGCGGAGAAACCCCCGAACCACGCAGCGCTCCCCCCTCCTTGGCACCGGACAGGCCCGCCCGGCTAGCAACCCCCCCCCCCCCCAGCCTTCAATTGGGGTGAAATCGTCCTCATTAGCAGCTTTCCTTTAAGTTCCACAAACCCCATCCATTTCTAGATGATTTCCAGGCAGCGATCGGTGTGTGCAATTTACACCAGCATTTCCCCCCCCAAGAATCCCAGAGAGATCTACAGCGCCGACGAAAGCCCGCGTTCTGATGTCCAGCCGCACGCCGGAACTTCAAAAGACGATCCCCACGGCGGAGTCTGTGACCCGTGGGGCTGCGTCCCAGATGTGGGGCGCTCCCTCCCGCCCCGCCCCGCCTTGGGGATGGAACTCATTTCAAGGTCGGTAGAGAGCGTGCGTTTCCCCGGCCGGGGCTGGGCCCGATTCCCCGCGGCACAGAGCCAGGCTTCCCCGTGGCAGCAGCAGGTGCCACGTGCGTTCTGCGGTGGCGGCCCTGGGTTCACGACGAGCTTCCCCTCCCGGCGGGGACCGTCCGTGCTTCCACCCGACGCCCTGGCGAGTTACTGCGGCCGCCTGGGGTGACGGGGGAAACTCTGGCCTGGGACGATGATCCAAGAGGCCGAGGCGCATGGGCCATAGAGTCACGCCAGGGCAGGCGTTTGCCCTTCAGCTCCAGTGACACCTCTTTCAAGCAAGGGGAGAGGCTGTGCGGTTCCCAGGGCTTCGTCTCTCAGAGTGGAGTCGTGCCAGTGCTCCCACCGTGCCGATCCCCGAGCGAGGAGGGACGTGGCGGTCACAGCCCGCAGCCAAGGAGCGCATGGATTACCTCTAGGCAAATCTGACCCGCAGCTTCTTCTTCCCAGCTTTCTACAGTGGCCGTAGAGCGGCCACGTGGGCTGTATTTGCCGTGGGACCTTGTCCTTTGGGGAGGAGGAGCAGGAAGCTGGAAGTGCAAGCAAAGAGAAAAGGCAAGTGGTTAGTTAGTCGGTAATTGGAGAGAATTTTATGTTAGCTGTTTTTATTTAAAGACTAAATCCAACCCAGTCGCTAGGATCCTTTCATAGAGATCGCGTTGTGTGAAACACGAAAACAAATCCGTAACCCCGAAAAGGCTGTAGCGAGCAAGGAAAGCCACTGGATTAGAATTAGTGAGGAAGGAAACACTTCTTCTTTCATAATAGCTATTTTTTTTTTTGGTCCCTTAGGGAGAAAAAAGAGGCTTCGATCACTTGTGAGAAGAATATTCTATCATCTCCCTGCCCGAATATAGTTAGTGACCAGCGAGCCTGACAAGAAGAGTGGGCATTGTGGACAGTTATAAACAGCGGGGCTCAGATTTCACAGGCGCTGAACTTTCACGCAAGACTGGGAACTGGGTTCCAGGAGAACCGTCAGCCACGACACCGGGAAAAGGTTAGAAACAACAACAGCAACACAGAAACATTGCGTCTGTGCTTTACACGTACCGACTTCTGAAAGTTACTTCCTAAACAACCGAATGTGGGAAAACGATGTCCATAACATTTGCATCGTATTACGTATGGTGACGAAGCCACAGGTGATGTACAGGGTGTAGAGTTGATGCGTGGATATTCTATGCAAATATTGCGCCATTTCATAGAACGAACTTGAGCATCTGTAGGTAATCTATGGGGTTTCAGTGTCTGTGTGTGTGGGGGTGGTTCTGGAATCATTCCATCCTGGGTACTGAAAGGATAGATAATGCATAGAAAGAGAGAGAGAGAGAGAGAGACAGAGAGAGAGAGAGAGTAATATAGGAGACAGAGACACGAGATCGAGACAGTCTTTGATTTTATTTTACATTTTTAAGACAGGGTCTCTCTAAACTCCAGACTGGCCCGGAACTTTCTATGTAGCTAAGGCTGTCCTTAAACTCGTGCTTCTTCTGCCTCCATCTTCAGAGTGCTGAGATGACAAATGCACGCTACCATGTTTATTTCTGACCTTAACCGATTAGGAAGCAATTGCTCTATTTTTTTTAAAAAAAATAATTTTCTACCCTGCTATATAAACCCTTTAGTACTTCTCTTCATTAAAAAGAATTACGTCGTGTGACTTATCTGCAATCAATGTGTAAAAAAGAAAAAAAAAACCAAAGATATAATTTCAGGGAAGGTAAAGCAGTTATTATCAAATGTCAAAACCCGTGGAAACGAGGCCCATCTGTTACACAATTGTGTGTGGCGTGCGCCTTCCCAACTCAGGTTCGGATCAATTAATGTGTGAGGTTGAGCTCTTGAAATGCGAAGGAGCTCTAAAATAATATTCTGAATTTTCCATACGCCACCCAGTTGAAGTCACTTCGGAGCACAGATAGCAGTCAAGGAGAAGTCCGCGACGTTCTCTCCCCTCTCTTCCGTGATGTCATGTCTACCCTGGGGGTTTCGTCTTGGTCCGTGGGTGATTCTTCACGGACCCCGCTACGTTTCCTTCTCGGGCCGCTTAGAACGCTTCGCAACCAACAGTCGCCCCCACCCCCGCGATTCAGATCAGACGAACACGTGCACTTCTTCACGCAGACACACTGAAACGCCACGGGCTCGCGTCCGTGTCGGTAGCTGGGCTGAGGGAATGGAGAGCGTCTCAGCGCCTTCCCCCGCGTTCCCAAGAACTTCACCCGGGGATTCCACTTCTCCCCTCCATTGCCAGTTTGGATAACGGAACAGCACTGCGTCTCTTGGTGAGGTTTTATTCTCTTTTCTTCCCCTTAAACTAGGGTTTATTACTTACTCATCCGTGATTTCAAAGGGAGTGAGCCAATATCCAATCCTTCCCTTGCTCCCCAAGCTGGGGGTTTTCAGAAATGCTGCAAAGAAACACACACGTACAGATGTTTTACTCAACAAATCAAAGGAAGAACGTTCTACTAGATCTGGGGAAATTATACTTCTAAAAAAATATCTGAGAGGCTTTTGCTCATCTAATTTCACGGTTTCTCGTAGATGAATCTGTAGGAATAGCGAGTTTACATATTAAAAGGAAGTCGTCCTCAATTTGTCTCATTGTTCAATGGCTGCGCGACCCTGCTTTGAACAAGGAGAAATTGATCGTGTATTCTCTCCCTCCGCGAGAGACAGTTGAAGCCAAGCTGCTGCAGTGTGACGTTGGCTGAAATACAAAACGAGCGCTCGGGTTCTTCAAAGCTGGGAGATATTCAAAGTCGGCAATCATCTTGATTTTCTCTTAGCACTAGTCATGCTAATTTCTGCCATCAGCAAATCTGATTAAACCGTAAGAGGGTAAACATTTTTTCCCCTCCTAACTTGCAGCATTCTTAATGTTTAGAAACAGAAAATCTGTCAAGCCGAAATAGATTTTCCTATCACCAAGTTGAGACTCCATTAAAAAAAAAAACAACCCACAAAAAAACCCCAAAGGAAACTAGGTGTCCGAGACTCACTCCTGTCATCCTAGCTACTCAGGAGGCTGAGGTCTGAGGGCAGCCAAGTCTGTGAGACTCTCACCTCCAACCAGCCAGCAAAAAGCCAGCAGTGGAGCTGTGGCTCAGGTGGTAGAGCGCCAGCCTTGAGCACAAAAGCTCAGGGACAGCGCCCAGGCCCCGAGCTCAAACCCTAGAACTGTCACACACACACACACACACACACACACACACACACACACACACACACACAGAATTCAAAATGCCTTTCCTTACACTTCCTGTTATTCTAGAGAAAGACAAATGCAGTGCTCAATCGTACGATCGGTGCTTTCCTTGCTTTGGTCGCCCGGCGCTGAGGGCTCCTTCCTCGTTCTCAGGATTGATTTCACCCTTCCGTCGAAATCATTTTAGGCTCAAAGCTGGCTGCCAAAACATCTGGGCTGGGAAGTTGAAACCACTCCCTCCCCCGCCCCCCCGCCCACTACCAGGCAGTTGTGGACCTTGTTAAATCTGAAATAAATGGGCCAAGTATTGATTCAAATGAAATCCATCAAGCCCTTCTGCTACCTTTCAATCTGTGCTCCTTTCTGATCTCATCCTTCAAGTCCCCAAATATGACACTTATTCCATTGCCATTTACTCAGCAAACTTCCTGCTGGCGTCATGGGCCTAGCGTATTCTGGTTTCCATCCAGGGAGCGGGCGAGATGCTCACGGAACTCACTGGAACCTGAGATGGTGCCGGGAGGAATTTCACCCATGAAACCGTCCTTCAGGGGGTGCCAGGATCAGATCTACTTTAACCCTTTCACGCCCGCCAGCGACATGGAAACCAGGGAGGTGATTGGTTCGTCCCTTTTTGGTTGACATTCATGGCGACGCCCCCCAGGCCAGAGTAAGAGAGTCCCGATGTGGGGAGAAAGAAAGAAAAAGAAGAGAATGCGAGTCGTATTTTTATAAAAATCCACCCCTGACACATGAACGTCGAGGTCAGCTTCCTGGCCTTAGAGAGCGTAGTTTATCATTCGAGATTATCCACACCCCACGCACACACTGAGCGTCTCACAACACACACGTGGAACACGAGGGTCGCACACGCGTGAGCGGCGAAGCGAGCCTGCGGCCGGCGCGCACGCGTGTGTGTGTGTGTGTGTGTGTGAATCTAGCTGCATTTTGCAGGACGAAGGACGCGTACAGCCCATCGGGCCGGCCTCACGCGCACGCGCGTGTGCGTGGTGTGCACGGTGGAAACCAGCCGGCCTATGGCACGCGTAGGGTGCCGCGTTCCAATCACGCCAGCGCTCTCCCCCTGGAGCCACACACAGCTCCACTTCCGGCTGTCTTTTTTGGGGGGAGGTTAATTTGGATAGAAGAGTCTCACGGACTTTCTTCCCCGGGCTGGCTTTGAACCACGATCCTCCCATCCTCAGAGCTCAGCCTCCTGGGATACGGGCGTGAGCTGCCACAGGGCCCCGAGGGAGGCCCGGTTCTCAGCAGACACGCCTTGAGGCCTGAGGAACACAACTGCAGACACCCTAGGAGTTGTCCCTCGTTCACTAACAACAACCACAACCCAACAACAGAGCCCCTAACCTGCGTGACGTCATAGCTCCGCCCAGCAAGCCATGGCTCACGGGCAAGGCGGGATTTAAAATAACTCAGTTGTGGAAGGACATCGGACTCTCCCGGGACTCTCCCCGGTGGGATGGGGGTTGGCGGCGGCGCCCCGATTTTCCCCGTGACGTGGCCGGCTCGGGTTTTCTTCCGTTTCACAGGGGCGTTGCTTCTCCGCTAGCATTTGTAGTGCAAATGAGGAATCACCTATGGTAAAAGGACATGGAGCAGGTCAAAGCCAGCCATCCCGACTCGCCAAGATAAAAATCTCTCTGGGAGAAATGTTTCTGTTGTTGTTGTTGTTGTTTTTTTATTAGGGTTGATAATGTAATCAAGCGAGAAGTAAGAGCAGAGTTCTGACCCGTCGTAAGCCCGCGGTGCCTCACGGATGGGAGGATGTCAGGAAAGTTGCGGACACGCCAAGACAAGAGGCTAATGAGATATTTACAGAAAGAGTTGTGGAGTTTTGAGTTGAGGACTCTCTATTTTCTGGGGGGCAAATGAAAACAACAAAAGCAGCCCACAGCTGAAGACTTCGCACGCAGGCCTGATTCCATTCTTTACAGGTCAATTACCTACTGTCTTCCGTAGGCGGGGGAGAGAGGGCACGTGCCAGAGACAGAGAAAAGGAAAACCATTCTTCATCGCAAAATCATCCCGAGACTTTCCTGATTCGTTTTCTATTTAGCAGATTACCGCTTCAGCCATCCAGCAAGAAAAAAAAGAGCCTCACCAACCAACAGGACTGAAATCACATCCTCTGATTATAATTGACGGGGTGGTGGGGGGGGGGGAAAGCAGTTAAGGTAAAGGGAAAAAAATATTGTATTCATCTTTGATTACACTGCGATGTGATTTTGGTGGCATAATACAAGAAAGGCCGTGATTCCGGCTTGAAGGGCTGACGCGATGCAGTCCCTACGCATCTTATTCCAGCGTCTCCAGCCACAGGAGTGTCCCAGATGGTGCTCTAAACACACACACACACACACACACACACACACACACACACACAGAGCGTCTGAATTTAACAGGCAAATTTCGTTGACACACACGACCGCCCCAAATTCAGATTCCAAAAAGCCTTCGTGAGCCAGGCTTTGAAGGGTGTAGAATCTGTGACCACGAGGCCAGAAAAATCCATCCCTTCAGAAGGTTTCTTTTTTCCAAGTGATTGGAAGATCTCCTGGTGTCACGCGCATGTGTGTGTGTGCGTCCACGTGTGTCACAAGCACACTGGGTGTGTTTGCAGCCGTAAACAGAGGTAAGCATCTACCTGGAGATGACTGACCATGCACGTACGTTTTCTAAAGGAAGGTTAGGAATTGTCGGTGCACGATGATATTTACGTATGTAAATCAACGATTCGAGGCTGCGAGTTAATTGTGTCTAGAAATGTCAGACTAATTATAAAACGCGTACGCCGTATTTATCCAAGTGCCCCCTCCCTCCCCAAAGCTGTTTAGAACTAAAAGAATTTCAATTTACAAAAGGTTGCCACAGTTATTCAATTAATCACACCTTGGAGAGTTAGACAGCTAGCATTTCTACAGGCGTAGGCACACGTATGCCAGGAGGCTGTTTAGCCCCCAAGAAAAGTCCAGAAAGAGTCCAAAGCTGTCTCTGTTCACCTCAGAGGCCTGGATTACCTTGTTACCAGTGAGTTACAGAATGGATGTCTATCCATCCATCCATCCATCCATCCACCCATCCATCCGTCTATCTCCATCCATCCATCCATCCATCCATCCATCCATCCGTCTATCTATCTCCATCCATCCACCCATCCATCTATCTCTTCTGAGATCATACATTACTCAAGACATAATCAACACGAATGCACTATTGGTTCCTTCCCCGTGTTAGAGGAGATGATTTTCATTCCTTTCACTGAAGGGCGAGTCGCTCTCTGCCCATGCAGACTGCCAGTTGATGTTTCCAACCATTCCCCACGCAGAGGAAACCGGAGCTCTGCTCACTGTTGAACACCGGTGTTCCAGTTTGAGCCCCGACGAATGCTGGTTTTCATTATGAGCCGTCAGTTACGCTAAGCAGGCGGTTCGACATTTGTTTCTTTATTAATGTGTCCCATTCACCCATTGATTTCAAGTTCTCACTCCGTGTGGTTAATGCCGTAAGTCATTTATTTGGCCATCAGGATGGTCCCTGAGCCAAAACGGTGTAGAGATGTTTGCAGGCGTGTTCAAGGCCTTCCTAGCTGTGAAGCACTTATCTCAGTGTAGACTTCAGTTGGTCCACAAAGTAACATTCTATCCATTGACAAATAACTTGGGGAACATCAGAGACGTTTAGAAGGATGGAGACTATTTTCTTTACCGAAGATCATCCTTTACAAAAATCTGTAGCTTCCATTTTCAAAAGCAGTCAGGGAAAAACATTTATTTTATTTTATCAAAATGCTTTACGCTGGATACTCAAAGTGGCACAGCACCGATGTAGAAAAATGGTTAAAACTACTCCTAGTTATTTGTAGATTTTTCTCCTATCTCCTCAGCATTTACTCAAATATATTCCATTTTCTTTTCTTTCTGTTATTTTCTTTCTAGAAACATGTGGTTGCAGGCTAAGTCATCCACACACACAGAGTTTAGCGACAGTTTAACAAAGTTGCCAAATGGATTAAGGAATCATCTTATAGTAACTTAACAAGTAACCTGTGAACCTAAAAACAATAGATTTGTGCATGTTTGCATTTTTAAAGACCAAACTTATCATGTCCGTACCCTATTGTTACAATATATTAAAAATAATTTCTTGAAAATGCAGAAAAAAAAGGAGGGGAGGTGTTAAGGCTATGAAATTTAAATCCTTAAAATTAACATTTGAATGATAAGCAATTTTGGGAATAATTACAGTGTTACACTCCACATTCAATGCGTTTTGATATCTGGATAATTGCTCCAATTAATATCCTTTAGCTGAGTTTTTACAGCAACAGTCACAATTTACCGCAAAAAGAAAAAAAAAAAACCCACCCTAATTCCTTGGCACAATCTAACATTTAGCGGTGCAAAGTCAGAGTGAACTGATTTCGGCGAGAGACTACTTGTTCAAGTCCTAATTGGTTATTCTAGGTCACTTTAGAGCTTAGTTTAAAAAAAAATAAAAAGAAACAATAAATTAAATTGGTCGCAAGGTGCATTTAGTAGAAGTAGCTCTGTCTTCTCTGCTCGGGGGGCTTTATTTAAAGAAAAGAAAAGGTGCGGTAATGAAATCATTGTTGGTTATAAAAGTGCTGGATGAATTGCAAACGTTTCTGAGTCGGGTCAATAGCACACATGATTAGAACATTGTTAATCAAGGTCCTCAGATTGCTATCCACCGCCGGCTCCTTGGCGGGGGCTGCTGCCGGCATCATGAATATTGAACAGATTCAAATGGATGTGTTCTCATGTCATATGGAGGAGCAAATGAAAGGGCTAAACGCGGGCGGGCCCTGTGGACTGTCGGTCTCTCACAGAAAGGGGCACATGGATTCACCCGCTGGAAACTGCCAAATAGAAGCCCCTTCTGCGTCTGAACTCCAGGCTTTCTGTGGCCACCCTGGAACATCGTCATTTCTGGGGTTGATCAATGGCCGGGCTAGGGGGGGACACTTCCCCTCCAAAGGAGAGGTCTGTGTCATCGTTAATCGGTGGGCGTGGCGGTGTCATTGGGAGGCTGTAGAAAGGGTTGCCACAAAAGCACACTTCCCTGACACACCGTAGGTTGTACCGTGCGTTAGAGGCCAGGAAGCCTGGGCGGGGGAATTTCTTCTCCGGAGAAAGAGATGACATCACGGTCGTTCAGGATTGAACCTAACAACAGTCGCCTTAAAGTTATTCCATGAGAAGCATGCATCAAGAAGATGAGAGATTTTACTGAGGGGGTGTGTGTGTGTGCACGTGTGTATGTGCACATGAGGGTGTGGGTGAGTGTGTGCTCGTGTGTGTGTACGTGCACCTGCCAGTATTGGGGCTTGAACTCAGGGCCTTCCCTTCTCCCTTAGCTTCTTTTGCTCTAGGCTGGAGCTCTGCCTCTCCAGCCGCTGCTCCCGTCTGGCATTCTGGCGGTGGATTGGAGAGGAGGAGATCACATGGCCGTTCCTGCCCGAGTTGGCACCCATCGTGAAGATGGACTGGCCAACCCTCTCACCAGTGACCATCGGGGACAATGCCATCGCCACCATGTCAGCGGGCCCAGGTAGTACAAGTCTTCGTGGAGTCTTGCTTCCCCTGCTTCGCTGGGTTGTCCCGTGGAAAGCGTAGGCGCTTGGTGGAGGTGCACGCACGATTCCACAGCGTGGCAGGGGCCCGGAAATGACGTATTTTGAAAGCTGTATTTGAAAGCTGACATCGATCACCGTTTGATGCCCGTGATTGGCTCCGGGCTGGAAGGGCAGGTGTTTCTGGGGGGCAGGACTTGGGAGGGTTGGTGTGTCCCCTGCCAGGACACGCATCCCAACCACAGTCCCTCCGTTAGCACGCTGCAATCCCTCTGGCTGCGAATGAATGAATGAGGGAAGGAAAAGAACGAATGAAACAGCGGTGCCATCTCGCTTATTTAAATGGTCAGATGTGTCGTGGGCTGAGCCAGAAACCCCGTGGAACAAAGACGGGGGGGAAAGGAAACGACTGTGAGATTCAAACGCACACCCCCACCCCACACACAAGTGTGCAGGGGGAAGGTCACCTTCTGCTTCACAAGACGTTTTCTGAGCAGCGGTCCGGGTGGGGCGGGAAGAAAGAGATTCAGGCTCCATTTCTTTTGCCTTCTTTCGCTACCCCCGTTTCTCCGCCAGGATGGGGAAGGCGCTGTGACAGCGGGCGGAGAACGGGGACAGGGCAACTCTGCAAAGAGCCTTCTGTGTCTCCAGGAAGCAAGGCCGGGGCGCCGCTGGAATCGGAGGTGTGCAAATGGCGTTTACCAGGTCGCGCCTTAACATCTCAGCCTCCTTCAGAGTTTAGGGGAAAGACAAGACAAGAAACCACTGCGGAGAGAGAAAAACAATCAAGTGTTCTATGGGGGGATTACAGAAACCCGACTGATAGAGAGGGACAGCTTGAGAACCGATAGGAAAATGTGAAATGCATCTTGCTCATCACCCCTCTCTCTCTCTCTCTCTCTCTCTCTCTCTCTCTCTCTCTCTCTTCTCTGTTTCTAAGGACCAAGGGGCAAGGGAGATGACTAGAAAGAAAGGAACTGTCCCTTCTTGGGCCTGAGATCGCCCTCCAATAGCAAGAACAGATGACTTCGCCTCCAGCAAGGTCGCGCACGTTTGTAAAGAATAGGGAGCGACAACCTTAACAATTTTTTATTAAATGCTTGCAAATATTAAAAAACAACAACAACAACAACCAAGGTTGCGTGAGCTCTTCACCTCCCTAAATTCCTAGCGAAGGATGAAAGTCATCCTTTTGTTATTTAAATATATTTAACGCAGTTCGGTCTCCTTACAAAATTAATATTAATTTCCTTCTTTCCCCCTCCCTAAATATTAGGACTTTCTTAATCCCATCAAAAGAAAAGATGCATTTTTCAGCCCTCTTAGTTTTAACAGGGGTTATTATTTTGCATTGTGAGGCGCTCGTGGAAGCGATTGTCAGTCTGACAGGCTGGCACTGTTAGAGACTGGTTAAATCAAATATTTCTGCGGCCTATAATTTAAGCAGCAGAAGAATCCTGGTCCTAATTCACAAAGCTTTTCCTTTTTTTTCTCTCTCTCTTTTCTATCTTGTCTTCCAGGTAATTTTCAACTCACAGAACCAGCGCCGGGCCCTGTCAAGTCTTCTCAGGATGACTGTGTAGCCTCGGCCCTGGGAGGTGTGATTAAAGTGCTCCCTTCGCGTTCCAAAGCGTGGGGGGGGGTTCTGCGGCCCACCAATGGCACCCAGGCATCTGGGTCACGTGACAGACCGGTACCCGAGTTCCTCCTCCTCTTGTTCCGGGAAGTGTAGGAATGCACATCATATCATTTCCATCTGCCAGCCATGCCCGGGCTCCAAGAACTTCCCCGCCTTTGTTCTCACTTCTACTTCATGAGGACTGCTGTTGATGGCATTCTCTCTCTCTCTCTCTCTCTCTCTCTCTCTCCCCCCTCACACATACACATTTGCCATTCTCTCTCTCATTTTCCCTCTTGACTTCCAACTTAACCGCTTCGACGGGGCATGTTGCTGGGCAAAGCCTCGTCCACCACAATGAAATCCGTTCTCTCCCTGCAAAATATGGCGGCGGTGTTGGCTTAAAATGGGAGCCATTATCTCTCCCCGGAGTTTAGGGTCCCCGTTTGGGTGTCTGTACTGAAATAAAGGAGCTCTTTGCCTCTGGGAAGACGAAGCACCGATGTGCACATGCTTTTCTGTTGAAAAACATTGTTATTATTACTTTACCAGTTGATGATCTTCCAAGGGGAATGTCAGCACTTGGAAGAAGTGGAAGTTCCCTTGTATCTTCCTGGAACTGGCTTCCGGTGTGGTTCTTTGTCTCTCGAGCTGCTGCTGGGTTTGATGCGAGCTCTTTCCCGTGCATGAAGATCTGTGTTGTGGCTTTAGAGAGGGTTTTCTGGAAGGATGGTAGAGTCTGCTCCTGGGGGGTGGGGACTCTCCCAACCTCCTTTAGATCTGAGGGGGTGCGTACTTCTGCATTTTTCCTAATTAAACAAAAAAAAAAGAATACCTGGAGAAAGGGGCTTGAGGGTCCTTAGCGACAGCTGCGGTTCACCGCTTATCTTTGTTGTCCTGGAAGTTCTTGCAGCTGTATTTGTTTCTGTGTGCGGCCACGTGCAGGTTTCTTCCATCCTAAGCCCACTCTACCGCCGTTTCCTCAAGATGGATGTTGCTTTGGTCGCTGGAGAGGTGAAAAAGAAAAGAAAAAGGAACAGTGGCATGATTTGTTTGTTTGTTTTCTTCTTGCCAGTCCTGGGGCTTGAACTCAGGGCCTGGGTGCCGCCCCTGCGCTTCTTTGGCTCAAAGCTACCCCTTGAGCCACAGCGCCACTTCCAGCTTTTTCTGTGTACGTGGTACTGAGGAATCGAACCCAGGACTTCACGAGGGCTAGACAGGCCCTCGGCCACTCCTTGACATTGACAGTCCCACCCCCTTTAATGCCTTATAGGCGTTCTAGAGCTGCGGAGATGTATCCCCCATCTCAAATGGGTTCCCGTGGGTGCATCTCTACGTAGGAAAACAGCCTTGAACGAGAGGCTGGATTTTTATGTTGAAGAGTCAAAGGTTTCTGAGTAATCGAGAGCATAGCGGCCGTCGCTCGGGGTTAATTTCCCCAGCCCGGAGCATGGGAGGCGTTGGAAACGTCTGTTTCACCCGTTCAGGCCACTCAGGAGTCTGGAGAGTCTGTGGGTGCCGTAGGGCTGGGTTCTGCCGGGCCGCGGCTTGCCGCCGGGCGCTTCCTAGCGCTGGGGAAAAGCGCAGCTTTGATGGCAGAGCGGTGAGAGTTGACCAAGCCGAGGACGCTAGCTGGGCTTGTTTGGCTATCTACTTAATTTTTTGGCTCCAGTTGGGGTTTCCTATTAAAACGCGAGCACCCTAAAACGTCTAGCGTAGCCTCGCAGCAGCCAGGCCCTTCGTGTCCGTGAGCCGCACTCCAGCGTCTGAACGCGTCCACCCGGGACTCACGCGCCCTTAGGACCACGTGGAGCATGCAAGTCGCGGCAAGCTAATGGCGTCTCGCGCCGTGCGCGGGGCCGGGGCCGCGGGTGGGGGGGGTTGGAGGGGGTTCTGTTCTTCCCACGTGTCTCCCCCTTGCCTTTATTTTCTCCCTCCCATTTGGAATTGTAGGCAGGGAATTGATAGTGATGTCCAGGGCCCCCCCGGGTCCTCCCCGGCTTCCCCTCGCGGCAGAGTCTCATAAGCTGGAGTTTTCTTTTTTTATTATTCCTTATCAGTTAAAAAAAATAAAAATAGGAAGAAGAAGAAAAAAAAAAGAACGAAAAGCAAAGACTGATGAGGTGGGTTCTGGGTCCATTTACATTTACTTCAAAGGGAAAAGGATCCTTCTAATTGGATCCGGGTCCGTGTGTTTCACCAGTGTTGAACATAGGTATTTTTTTTAAAAAGTGGACAAATGTCTAAAAGCCCCGGGGTAGCTGGAGAACCGGAAGGAGGTGAGGAATGGGAAGATTGAGATGGTTTTTCCATGTTGGAGACCCATTGCGTCACCAGTGGGATTCAACGTCGTCGTGCTCCCGGGAACCCCAAGATGCGGCCCCGGCTTCCAGACCAGACCCGTCCATCCCCAGCCGCTTTCCTAACAGACGTCTTTTTCTTTTCTAATTTTCAGGTCAGGAGCCCAAGTTGGAGATGTTTTAACCCCTGCCCTCCTGGACGGCTCCCTTGCTCCTGGAACCTCATTCGGTTCTTCTGACTACTTCCCACCCCGCCCGCCCCCCCCCATTTCCTTTCTCTTGCTTTTGTGCCTCAGTGACTACTCCTAGATAAGGGTCGATTGTGAGACGAGCAGAACATGCTTCTAAAAACCTTCAGCTATCCGCATCTCGCATCAATGAAATAACAATCATCTACCCCTGAATCTCTTCATACATGAACCCTTCCATCCGAACCTCCGACATATACATTATTTCTACTAGTATTAACCTTTAAAAAACAACAACAACAGTTCTTCTTTTAAAACTTCAAAGAAATGGTGGCTCTTTCTCCAGGTTAACTTGGGGGGGGGGTGGCAATCTGGTTTTGGTCTGCACATTATTCTTTTATGCCCTCTAATGGCAGTCTGTGGAAACTCTTACTAGAAACACCTTCCGGAGATGAAGTTTACAAATATACAAAGACAAACAAGAGCTGACCCGATGCGTTTTTGTTTTTTTTTTATATATCATACATGACTTTTACGTGATTGGTATTCCTGTGATGGGGGAATAAGGGCGTAGAGTCGCTGACTAAGCTTTGACACGATCTCTGGTTGGTTTGCCATGGATTACAAAGACCCTATCGCTTGGAATATTGTGTTTAAAAATCTGATTTTAGTTGCTTCATTTTGGGGGTGGGTGGGTATGGTTTTCTTCAGTGGACAGGGCTTTGTAAAGCGTTTATATCCTCTGGAATTTATAAATACAATAGCTGTCTGTGCCACACATCGGTGGATATCGCTTTTGGGTTGTTGTTTTTTGCCATTTCCCGGGCCTGGGTGCTGTCTCTGAGCTCCTTTTGCTCAAGGTGAGCGCTCTACCACTTGAGCCACACCGCCAGCCACTTCTGGCTTTTATTTATTTTTTTGAGTCGTTTTTTGGAGATACGTTTTCTGCATGGGCTGGTTTCGAACCCTGACCCTCAGATCCCAGCCTCTTGAGTCGCTAGGACGAGAGGCTCGTCTTTCTTGTGTCTCCAGTGGGGACTGAAGCCCGGCGGCTCTCCCTTCCCCGGAGGCGTCTCACTGACTTCTGCTGGAGGAATGCGCTGACTCCAGCAGGTGATGTCAGGACGGAAGGATTTACCTCTCCCCGCGTCCCCGGGGGCCCAGAACACCCCCAGCCATGCCCAGCCCCCAGCTCTGTGCATAATGCATCCGCTCAGTGGGCGCCGGGCTGGGCCTCTCATCTCCAGATTCCTCCCGTGCCCCCCGACAGCTCCAGGCTGCTGGCTCAGCAACTTCACTACAAAGCCTCAAACTTTCCCACTGAGTCCTGAGGGGACCGCCGGGTCCTCCCCGCCCCCCCCCCCCGCACCCCCAAGTGATAAATGTGATGGTCAGTGTCTGATTCCATCTCTTGCTTTTCACTGCAACAACAACAACCAACAACAAAACCTATCTTAAAAAGATGAACACCCGGACCCTGGAAGATAAGATTAGAAAGAGTCATTATCCGGAAGCCTTTATATGTGAAGGAGGGGCCGCATAGCGACGCTGCATTTGGCTCCGTGTCACCTGCTTTCCCAGCCTCCCCCTCCGAGGGGTTTTAGACATATAATCGTATTGTGATGATGGAGGTGTTGTTCAGAGGGGCGGGCGGTTCAGGAGTCAGGCCCCCCTCAGGGCCCCCCTCAGCCTTTCCAGCACCATCCATTCTCCCCTGGCCTGTTCCCTCCTTCCCCCCGCCCCCCCCCCAGCCCCTCAAAGCTCGGGGACCTTGCGCGTGGGAGACGCCTGGCCCCACCCCACGAGGCAGAGCTCCTTTTGTGTGAGGCAGAGCTGGCGGTCAGCTCTTCCTCGGAGCGGGGATGAGCCGCAGAGGCAGCCCGCTCCGTCCTCCCCGGCTCGGGAAGCCAGCGTGCTCCTCCCCCAAGGGCGCCCCTCCTTCAGAAACGGTGAACGTGATCTCCCACCGCGAATCCCCAGAGGCCGCAGACTCAGCCCGATGGAATCTGTGGTTTCCCCGACTCAGGGAACTTATTTCGGTGAGACTTGTGTTTCCCACAACCGTGCCTAACCCTTCCCCAGTCGGCCCGGATCTTCACATCATTATCAACCACGTCCGGGACACATCTGCTGAGGGGAGAGCAGCAGAGAAAACCACTGCATTTCAACATGGACGGTGTCTGCAGGGAAGAGGAAATCTGAGCCCACGGCAGCCATTCATAGCGCATTGAAAGTGTCATTTTGACATGAGTCCTTCCAAATGGCGAGCGTGGAAGTTTTTCTTTGCTTAGGCAACTTCTGGATAAGCCTGTGACGTAACAAATGGACCCTTGGGCCACTCAGCCATTCAGCCTCCGCGGGACTCAGTTTCCTCGAATACTCTTCGTGGTCTGTAAGGACCTGGAGGATACGGTACAGCGATTCCATTTGTCCGCAAGGACCTAGAGGACGTACTTTGGGTGCCTACTCTGCAGAGTTGGCTGTGGGTACTGAATCAGACAGACAGGACTTGGCCTGGAGGAGGGAAGGGGGGAGAACTCTTAACTTCTTTTTATTTATTTTAGCATTTTCACATCAAAACGATTATCTGCTTCCAAAGAGTGACACAAATGTTTAAGCTCTCGGGGTGTTTTAAGAGTGAAATAGAGAAGCATTCATGATTTACATATTGGTGGCTCTGTAAATAATTTGCTTGGACTATTTATAGTATATTAACTATTAATGATGTTTAACATATTCGAATTAAGAAGATGCTTTTCTTTCCCTTAAAAACAACAACAAAAGAGGGCTGGACGTGTAGCTAAGAGGTAGAAGACTTGTCTAGAGGACACAGGGCTTCCAGTTCAAACCCAAGGACCAAACAAAACCCAGGAAAATGTCACAATAAAACATGTCTTTAAAAAAAAAAAATCAAGAAACCCAGAGGGGGCACATTTGACCTGTGAATTCTTAGCACCAATAGAGTGGCCTGGTTTTTAGAAATGCCTCTTCCCTCTCCCAGGGAGAAATCCTCCCTGGCAAAGAAACCCAAACCTTTCCCAAGCTCTGGAAGCCAGTCTCTCAGAACTAATCCCACATTTCCTAGAGGATCTAACTGGTGATCTCAGACGTCTTTTGCCCTTCTGGAAGCTCCGTGATAAGAGGATGATTTATGTTTCCTTGTGGTGGTGGGGATTTAGAAACATGACTCATGCCCCACACCTGCTTGTGGGTGAAAGATGGCAGCCCCCCTAGAATCACAGGCCTCTGTGCTCATTCCAGGACGGAGCCGCCTCCCCTACCAGGGGAAGACAGCCATCGCCGGATCAGTTACCTCCTTCCATGAGCAGAGCCAGCGAGAGCAACAGCTTTGACTCTTTTCCAAGTGTTAAAAAAAAAAAAAAAATCCAATCGACAAGTCAGGACGTTACCTGCAAAGAGTAGGGAAGTCACTTTACATGAAGCTATGCCAAGTGCCTACATACCAAAGATACAAGAGTCACACATTTTGTAGCACTTCCTTTTAGCGTGCTGGAAACGGGCCGGGTTCTTTCTTCTTTGGGGAAAAAGAGCTAAGCACGCATCGGCAAATATAATTTTTGGCTGGCGATGTGGATTCCAAAATCAAGATGAAAAAAAATTGAATTTCAGCATTATCGTTACTACGAGAAAAGATAGTTAAATCACACAGGAGGAAGTTCCTGCAGAAATACGTGTGGATATTTGTAAGACTATCAGCTCTGCCTAGACTGAACAATAGAGGAAATAGGAATGTGTTCAAGTTTAATTTTTCTCCCACCTATAAAAAGGCGCATGGTGCCAGGTGCTGGTGGCTCACGCCTGTAATCCTAGCTGATCAGGAAACTGAGATCTGAGGTTGGTGGTTCAAAGCCAACCCAGACAGGAAAGTCTGTGAGACTCTTGTCTCCAATTAACCCCTGGGTGAGGGGGGGTGGGGTGAGAGAGAGAGCCAGAAGTGAAGCTGTGGCTTAAGTGGTAGAGCACCAGCTTTGAATCCAAAAGCTCAAGACCACCACCCAGAGCCTGAGTTCAAGCCCAGGACTGGACTGGCAACAAAAGAAAAAAAAAGAAAGTTGCTTGGTTATTCTAGGAACTGGCAGCAGGTTGGGGGTGGGGGGACAAAAAGCAAAACTAAGCTCAAAGTCAGTTCATTGAAGGAAGAGATGAAAGGAAGTTTCGAATACACAGCAGAAATAAGTGAAATAGCAACCAACAAAAGCAGGGGAAGAGATCATGAAAAGAACCTTTGGTACACTGATAGGAAAAGAGGGAAGGGTCAAACATATACAACTACAAATGGGAGGAAAGATGTTCCGGCTGATACCATAGGAAGATAATGAATTATAAGAGACTACTAGGAGGATGGGAATATGGCCTAGTGGTAGAGTGCTCGCCTCGTATACATGAAGCCCTAGGTTCGATTCCTCAGCACCACATATATAGAAAACGGCCAGAGGTGGCGCTGTGGCTCAAGTGGCAGAGTGCTAGCCTTGGGCAAAAAGAAGCCAGGGACAGTGCCCAGGCCCTGAGTCCAAGACCCAGGACTGGCAACAAAAAACAAAACAAATAAACAAAAAACTACACCGAGACTGCTGGCCGTCATTATATGCCAATAAATTGAGCAGCCTAAGTGGGGGAAAAACCTGGTTACATTTCCAGATACACACAGCCCACAGAGGCTAACTCGGGAAGAAAGAGGAAACTCTGAACAGATCAATAATTAGAAAAGAGGACGCGTCTGTAATAAAAGCCTCCCGTCAAGGAAGCATCAGAACCGGTGGCTATCATTGATGATTTCGGCCAAGCAATTGAGGAAGAATGAATACCCACGTTCCAGCAGCCTGAGAAGGAGGGTGCTTCTGAGCTTGCAGAACGAGCCAGCAACACCAGGATAACAGCACTAGAAAGGAGGACTATCACCAAAAGGATGGTGCGACAGTTTCCCCGAGGGGCGGTGATGTGCAAACCATGTGCCAAGTGAAGCGTAGGCTCCATGTGAAACAATGAAGAAGAGCCTGACGGGCTCACTGGCTTTCCATTTCCCAAAGGACGCCTGGGTCCCATCTTGTCCAGGGGTGCTTGCTCTAGGGGCCCTGTGAGGGCTTGTGACATTCTGCGGTGTGAAACACACTTCTCACGCCTGCTTCCCCAGCACCGCCGTCCTCCAAGTGTGGGCTTTGACTCGTTTTTCTCGTTGTTGTTTACAATTTCGCTGTCATTTTAAGTTTGTCTCTTAGAAAAGCCAGATCAGTAAGGGGAGGTCACATGAACAGAACAGTGCTTCTTAGCATTTCTTTTTCTTTTTTACTTTCTAGCATTTATACCGATTGCATCTCCTTTGTACTCAGAGAAGGGCTAATTCCCTTTTACAATGCTTTTATTAAGCAGTTGTACGAGAATTGCATGAGTCAGGTTATGAGGGCGTGCATCTTGGTCAAAACCACAGAGAGCTGCAGTGTAAGTTCACTCCACGGCGGTGGAACCCCCCAAAGATGGCTCGTTAGTGCCCAGTGCTACCTGGGCGCAAGAGTCCTAATGTAAGACCACAATAAAAGAGATCGTTCCCGTGCTATAAAAGAAGGAAGATAAACGGTGTGCTGACATCTTCCGTAGAAACGGGGACAGGAAGCGTTTAAGTAGCCAACCGAAAGGATGTCCATCTTATTAATGGTCCTATTACGTCCTGCCTCGTTACAGACGAAGCCCGACGCATGATGGCACAGTTTTGGAAGGATGAAGCATTGCGGCGCTCGGCTGTGGATCTGGGAGATGAAATCACAGAGCTCCCCTTAGGACTACACCAACAAATGGCGGAGAGAGCGCCCCAAGCTTTACAGAGGATGTTTAGAAATGATCTTCAGGATAAGGATAAGAAGGAAAAGAAAACTAGAGAAAGAAGGCATTCTGCTTTGCCCCCTCCAGCCATCTAGGGGAGCTCCCCCTACCCTCTAAGAGAGAGAGGCCACTGGTCATCTCTTCCAGCTATGCGCTGTCAAAACGAGAAGAGCACCTTGTGCAACGAATAGATGCTAACTGCAGATCAAAATGATATTCCTTGGCATAAAGAAGAAGCAAGGAGAGACACAATGGAGAGCTGAGTTTGACAATGGCATTTCTTGTCTCCCTGAATACTTCTGAGGTTGGTGTTTCTCCCTGCGCCACCCCCCCCCCCCACGCCCTTTCAGTCTGTGCGGTGGAAACTCATGCATATTTCACTTAATAGGATTAATTATCAGCCTTCCACTAATTATAATTAAGGCCTCCTCAGGTAATTGTGTAAGTTAACTTAGGCAATTCACACATGCAGAAGTGTGTGTGTGTGTGTGTGTGTGTGTGTGTGTGTGTGTGTAGAATAATAGCACAAAACACTGGAAAATCAGGAGTGAGCAGGCAGCCTCTGAATAAAGGATAAAGGAATTCGGGAGCCTCTAACAGAGAAAGTAAGCCCTTCTTACATGTGCTGCTGCTATGTGTGTGCCTAATTGCCGCTAACTGCATTGTGCTGTCTGTACATATAGCAATGGTCCTGAATATCAACTTCATGACCATGGGCATCGGCGCTAAAAATAACTTCTAACACATGCTTCTGTTTCTCTCTTCCAAGTTCTTGTTAAATAGCTCAGGCTTTAAAAGACCAATGCCCTCCGCATTGGTAATTTATATGCAAAAAACCTGCAAAAAAATGCCCTTTCTGAGAGCATCTATGGTCCACTGCACGAATGCAAGCTTTCTTCTTTGATGAAGCTAACCGAATGGTTAGTTTGTGTGTCACTCCATCAAGGAGTCGGGTTTGTTGTTTTTTGTTTGTTTGTTTGTTTGAAAATGCACCAACATGGATGGCTATCTTTTTTTGAAATGATGGAAGTCAGACTGAATTCTGCAACCGATGTGTGTCCTCTTTCTACATAGGAGGTGGGGTGGGGAAATACCCTCCCACCCGCAACCCCCCAAATCCTGTCTTGCATGCAGGAAGCATCCGAGAGAGGACGGCTGTCTTGGTTTCCCACGTCCAGCGCAATTAGTGGGCACGTGAATGCAGCCCACATGCGCTCATGGCTCTTCCTAGCATGTGCTACTTTGATGTGTGAGGCTGGGAAGCACCCTGTTTTCTGGGCAGCCTTCCTCCTGGGTCTTTAGACTGCTTTCGCCGCGGAGTGCAGACTTTGAAACAGAGCCTAATTTAGAGGCAGATGCTGCAGCTGCCGCTGTCATTTCACTTGATTTTCGCAGCCCCCCACCTCCCTTTTTGCTTTGATGTCAGCTTAGAATCTTGGGTGTTGGTATCAGCAACGCGGCGCTTGCAGTTTGCCAACCAGCAAGCAAGCATGCCATTTAAGCTTTTGTTTTAGCTCCCCACTCACTTCTTTTAGTCCTTAAAAAAATATATATATACATATATTTTTTGACACCTTCTAAGCTATCAAAAAAAATCATAGTCAAGGGGGAATAGGGAGAAATAAATGTGTACAACTGCTGGTGTGACTATTAAGGCAGCTCTGCCTGCCTTAATCACAAGATAGACGCGAAATGACACCCCGGCCCTTTTCTTCTCCTTCCTTTCCTTTCTGATTAATGTGCCATAAAGATGTTTCCTTACATATCTTTCTCTGGCTCATCTTTAAAACATTTCCTTTTTGTATGTGCGACTGTTGGTCTGGTTCTGTGACGTCTGCAGTCTCACTTTGGGGAGAGCTTGTTTTGTTCTTTGGGGGACAGGACCCAATCACGGCTTGCTTGCTGGGTTGGTTTTGAAGTTCGACTCAGGGAACGGTCCCAGTCTCTTGGCTTCACCAACAGGAAATGAGCTTCCTGGTTTCGGATTTGCCGGCCACTCGCTATGAGGAAGTGTCTAGGAACCTGGAAAAGGGGAGCAGCCCGCGGACACCCGTGCCAGCTGAGCGGCCTGGTCCGTCATAGGCAGATGGAACCTCACCCAAGCTTACAGAGGAAAAGCAAATGGCCCCTGTATTCTGCTAAGACTGGGGAAGGCAAGCCTACCTAGGAGTTTGCCAGATGGGAACCATTATTATTCTTTTTTCCTCCTCTACCTGCCCAACAACTGCCGTTCTGGTCTGTTCTAAGCAAGGCTTTTTGGGAAGATGGACACGGTAGATTTTTCTATGTGGCAAGGACGGCGGCATTAAGCATCGACGATACCCCAGGCCGTGTAAATATTGGCATTTGTCCTTATTTTTAATGTAGCATAAGGTATCGAAAGTTATTTACCCACCATAAAAAGCAAAGGGTAGAAGTGAGGTTTTTGTGGCCTCTCTGTGGTGTTTATGATATTATGCAATTGCACAAATAAACATTATAAGGCCATTTAAACCAATGAAAGGAACACAAGTGGTGGTCATGGTTAACTGGTTTGTTGGAACACAGCAATTTAGTTTTCTCTTCCTACTTTTCTCTATATTCAAAACTTTGTAGTGAAGAGTAATTTATAACTTTAAAAATGTACACCCCCCAAAAAAGAAGAAAACAATGTACAACCCTATTAGGTGCATACATTATGTGTGAAATTTGTTTATATAAGTGACAGTTATCCACTGTGTTTGAAAGGTAGAAAATTAAGTTCAGACCCATTTAATTCTCGAGGTTTTGTATGGACCTACTAATTTGTGAATATATAATGTAGGTGGGCTTCTTAATTCCTTTTTCTTGTTGTGTTGACTTTTCCCTCCAGCTACAGAATTTGTGGTTTTCCTTTTTTATTTCTTTGATTAGGCAAAGTATCTGAGGCTACGTATTTCGAGTTATTGTTAACCTGAGTCCGCTTCATTTTCCAGATTAAATCTTGTGTGGACCAAGTGTGGTCAAATCCAATGGTTATAACTGTGAATCACAGTTAGGATTGCTTCCTTGGCTTTTCTGAAAGTCGAATTTCTCTCCCAGACTGGATAACAAACCATGACAGCAGTCGTGGGGCTATGTACATTGCTTTCGAATCCTAGCTAACTGTCCAGTAGAGCACCCAGCGGACACACAGGACTGGTTAAATTTAAATTAATTATCATCACCACCACCAATGAAAGCTTCTGTTCTTCAGTCTGGTGGGTCTATTTCGAAGGGACTTGGGGATTGGATCATGCCGGGACGCTTCAGAATAGCATTCCACCCACAGTTCCTGTATTGATCGGAGCTTTCAGAAACAGCATAACAAAATAACATAATGTAATGCTCTGAAACTGTGGAACATCTTCACGTTTGTGTTGAAGCAATGGGTAGGGGGGTGGAGAAAAACAATATACATGGAGAAATAGACCCCATAGATCCACGGTGACCTAACTTCTCTTTTTCAGTGGCAGTCACCCAATTAAAGCCCAAAGCATGCTATCAGAAACCTACATATGTCTTTTTGTGCCAGTACTGGTGTGGAGGTGGGGAGGGGCTGGAACTGAGGGCCTTAGGAAGACTTGGCTACAGGACAGCCATCCATCCATCCATTCATTCATTGCAAATGATCCTAAGTGGATGTGGGTTACTTCTACAATGAAGGCTAAATGAATAACCTTCTCCTCAATTCCACCTTGTTAGGGAACTCAATGGGAAAGGTAGTGGCTTTCACCAAAATAGATTAAAAATGTAACTACTAATGGGCCACCCAAGAGTGGAGCCGAAGAGCAGAAAATGAAAAGCAACAACAACAACAACAAAAAATGACTGCGTTGAATTTGTTTATTGCATACGATACCGATTCTGTGCCTCACCTACATTCTTCTTGCCTGACTTTTGTTAGAAAAGGTCACATTTTGAGTAATTGGCTGAAAGTATAATTAAAGCTAATTAACAGGTAACGCAAGCAAGACTGCACAATTATAGAAATGATTTTCCCAGTGATAAACGACAGCAGAAAGTTAGAGTTGCAGCTTTGAGAAAATACGTTTTCCCCTAAGCCTTTTTTTTGCAAATGCCTTCCTTGAGATAAAGCCTTGAGGAAAAAGCTGTGGTATTATGCATATATTTGACAAGAGGGATTTTTTTTTTAAGGAACATTGTTATTGCTACCTCTAATTACCCCAACCCATATATCCATCACAAACTTAAATGGCCCAAGAAGTTAGTTTTTACCAATGGTACTTCAGAAAAAGATGGCTTTTGTGAACCCACAAGCTACATAGAGAAACGCTTGTTCTTTATGATATATAAAGCCTTTAGGGCTCCAGATCTTTAAAAACTGTAATGCGACACTAACCAAATTATATTATGAAATATTTACAGAGGAATATAAATATGTGGAGGAAATGGATTGGTCGGGATGAGTTCATAAAACTCTATTAAAAAAAAAATCTTTTGGTTAGCATGCACCTGCAATTCTAAAGTAATAATCGACTCCAGAAAAACACAGTTCTTAGCTGGGTGCCGTTGACTCAGGCCTGTAATTCTAGTTCCCCAGGAGGCTGAGATCCGAGGATCACAGTTCGAAGCCAGACTGGACAGGAAAGTCTGTGAGACTCTCATCTGCAGCCAGCTATTCAAATAATCCAGCAGTGGAGCTGGGGCTGGAAGTGGTAGAGCGCTAGCCTTGAGCAAAAGGAGCTCGAGGACAGCACCTAGGCCCAGAGTTCAAGCCCCAGGACCAGGAAAACAAAGCTGCTCATCTCTTATAAGAAACTCACACTCATTTCCTGGAGTTGGGTTTGGGTTTTGGCAACGGTTGCTTTGGTTTCCCAAAGGAAGCGCGGCTCTGGCCCGTGTGGATTTTCAGTGTGCACATCTCTCGCACACCCAACTGGCCACACCTCCGCCCTACCTTCCTGCCTCCCCTCTCCTCTGAACTCATCACGAATCACACCACTGCCGCCTCCGGCCGTGATTAGAAACCAAAAGCACGAAAGAATGCGCTGGGGGCCTGATTAAAGAATCGCTGCACGCCGTTCACAAGAACCCAGGCCGCCCGACCTGGGTTGTGTTGACAGTGCGCCGGGAGTGATCGGAGATAAAAAGGATTTTTGATCCTGGGGAAAGAGACATCCGGGCAGAATTTAGCCATAAAACATATTTGCAGGGCTACTTAAAACTAAAGAGATTCATAAATCTCTCCCAGGGAAACCATTCATCCGCGGGACGCAGAAACGTCTCTTCCAAAGCAGCACCTTTGTAATCGTTTTTGCATGTTGAATTAAAAGCTCTCATATATTATATATATATATATATATACATACATACATACACATACACACACAAATATATACATATCTCATGTACAGCTCCACTTCCAGCGTTTTCTGAGTCATTTATTGGAGTCTCACGGATTTTCCTGCCTGGGCTGGTTTTGAACCGTGATCCTCAGATCTCACCCTCCTGAGGAGCTGGGATGATGTGTGAGCCACTGGCATCGGGAGACAGGTGCTTTTAATTAAGCAAGGGATTTGCCCTTCATACACACGCTATTATTCGACGCGGTGGGGTGTCAATATCGCCAGCTATCACTGCTGCGTTTCTGTGTCATCCTTGAGTTCAGCCGTGTGAGTTATTATTATTTTTTAATTATCTTTGAATCTCTGTGTTTTAATCTGAATTTTATCCTACTTACAGTAAAGTAGGATTCACCTCTGCTGTTATTTGTGTTGTTGTTGTTACGTCTCAGGTCTTATTCTCTTGCTATTTCTCCATCATGGCGTTATTCTCTGTAAAATATCTGCTGGTAGGTGGCTTTGCTTTTCTTATTCCTTCATCATAATCTACGCGTTCTCAGGGGCAGCCCAGGAATTGCGGTGCATGTCTTAAAGGATTGCCCTGGGATTGCTAACGAGTTGGTGCCGATGGCATAAACGCTGGGCCACACTGGCCCTGGGTTTACTTGTTGAGTTTGCTGACCGTTGACTGCGAGTTGGTCATTTCCAGGCCTTAATAATTCTGCTAGGAGTGGTTTGTTTCAGAAGTACTAGAGCTAAAGTGAAGTGACACGATTCTTGAATTCGAATTGCATTTGGGAGTTCAATCTGAATCCCGCATTTCTGAGTATTGGTTTACTTCTTACCCAAATCTCGGTTTCTGTGTCTGTGCAAAATTAAAAAAACCAACCAACCAACCAACCACCTAAGCCACGCTTTCCCTGAAGTTACTCTTTTTTTTCTGTCTATTCTCTTTCTCTGATTGTTGGACCTGCTTGATGGTCTTACACTATCATCAATATATTAGAAAAATAGAATTCTAATAGGTTTCTTTCCTTCCTTCCTTCCTTCCTTCCTTCCTTCCTTCCTTCCTTCCTTCCTTCCTTCCTTCCTTCCTCCCTCCCTCCCTCCCTCCCTCCCTCCCTCCCTTCCTTCCTTCCTTCCTTCTTTCCTTCCTTCCTCCCTCCTTTCTTCCCTCCCTCCCTCCCTCCCTTCCTGCTTTCTTTCTTTCTTTCTTTGGAAAGACTGGGATTTGAACTCAAGATTTCCGCTTGCTAGGCCAAAACTCTTCCGCATGGAGCACAATGTAAGTGTGTGGGGTTTTTTTTGTTTTGTTTCGGGCATGCTTTATGTCAATGTTTGTTCTGTGTTCTCTTAGGGGCTGCGTGGTGAATATCAGCTAGCACATGCGCAATTCGAGTTTGTTGGCAGCACTGTTTCACCTAGGACCCCAGGTTCTCCCTGCCGATATGCCCACATCACCTACGCATGTCCCCATAGGGTATGCTTCATGCAAAACTTCCCTACAGGCTGGGCGATGGAGGGCGGTTGGCAGAGGGCGGGTGCAAGGGCTTGAACGTGAGTCTCCGGCCATTCCCGCGTGACGGTGTCACACCCTAGCCTTCCCGTGGACATCTGCACCAGGCCTGCGTCGGGGCTCCTTCACCGGGGCGGGGGGGGGGTTCCCGCAGAACCCCGCCCTTCTTCCAAAGCAGGGGGTCTGCCCATCCTTCCTCGCCCCAGACGGCCACGTTCCCACCCACTCGCCGGAGATCACGGCGCCCCTGACCATCGTGTCTGACCGGGCGTCACGTCGGAGCCCTGTTGGGGGGAGCCTGGCTCTTCTACCACCAGCCCGGCCGCTGCCCTGGTGGCCTCCCTGCCTGTAACACAGATGTTCCTCTCTCTCTCTCTCTCTCTCTCTCTCTCTCTCTCTGCCCCGCCGCTCGCTTTATGTTTCAAGGAGCTTTCCAAGAGCAGATGTTTCCACACGAGATGCCTTCCTCGTCCCTGCACCTCCTTGCGTTACACAAACAATTGTCCCTCACCCTGGGGGCCGAGCCCCCCCCCCACAGATGCTCCTCCCTCAGGACAAAGCCCTGAGATGATCCCCTCCTCCCCGCTCCTTTCCCGAAGACCCAGAATGCAGAGACACCCCCCCCCCCGCCAACCCCTTCCGACTCAGTTTCCTCCCGTGACCCCTGCACACCTCACCCCATTCACTCTCCCCCGCCACACACCCCCAAACCCGTCTCCGTGCTGGCTCTGGGATGGGAGGGAGGAGGTTTCCTGCTCCTTTGCCACCTGAATTAGGGCTGTACCTGAGAGCGTTCATACTTTACTCCCCTTCGAATCCCTCACGGTGAGAAAAATAAAACCCGCGTCATTCTGGATCAATAATGCAAAAGACAGCAGCCCCGCGCATGGCTGAAATGCAGCACGATTTTCATTAAAAAAAAAAAAAAGAAGAATTGTGGAGAGGTCAAGCGCATTTAAACAGATGCGTGGAGCCGAGAGAGCGAGACTGGAACTCCCAGCCCGCCATTCCTCCCCCGTGCGGCTCCGTAGTGTTTAAACGGTGGTATTTATTTGCAATTCTCTACCGGGCCAATGAAAAATAAGATATCAAGCGTCTGGGCAATTGGAAACACCTGTGCACACCTATTTACATATGCCCGCACAAGTAGATGTGCGCGTGTGTAGGTGTGCATGTGTCCACAATTTGGGCGATGTCTCTGACGCTTTAATTAAAGTCACTGCGCTGCTTAGGGTTTTGGAACGCGGCAGGTTTGTCTGCTCAGAGCTTGCCAGAATGAGGGAGGAAAAGATAAAAGAATCCCACTCCCCACCCCAGACACACACACACACACACACACACACACACACACACACACACACAATGTTTTGGATTTTTTTTTGTAAACCACTTGTAGAGTGAAGAAGCCAAGTCGGCGCCGTTGACAGCCTTAATTAAAATACGCAGCTGCTAGTTTACATATTTTATGATTGAAATTGTTCCGTGATCTGGGGACTTACTCATGAAGCATCACGCACACCCGGGGGGAACCTGCTTCAGCCACCTCGGCCTCCTTAGCAGAGGCGAGCCCCCCCCACCCCCACCCCGACATCGCGGCCGCTGCCGGGGGTCCCTGAGCACCCTGATTCTCCTTTTCCTCAGCCAGACACGGATCAAGCGACAGCATCTTCGAGTTGAAAGTCGTTTAGACACTGAAGATTTAATATAAAAAAAAAAAACAGCTAAGAAGTTACCTGCACAGGGTACACAGTTCACGCGTGTGGCCGACACGTAGTACCCCACCCAGCCGCCCGGGAGTCTGCGAGGCCGTGTCTTCTTTCTTGCCCTTGCCCTTGTTTCCAAGTCTGCTCTGGGCGAGATCACCCACGTCCTCCTGATTAGCCGCAGCACGGTAGGTAGGCTCGCTACGCTTGCTTTGAACCCCTACCTGTTTTTATATGTAAAACGAGTCTTACTGATTGATTTGGGCAATGCACGTCTCAAGACCGGGAACACACAGAGAGAGAGAGAGAGAGAGAGGAAAGAGAATGATATCTTGGATATAATGAAGAATGAGGGAATAGAATAACGTAAAATCCTTGCCAGGCCGATCACCACATTCTGCATAGGCGGGCTCTCACGTAGCACCGCTTCCTTATCTGCACGCGGTAGCTTGCCCTGAGTGCCATATCGCTGGCAATCCGTGTTCATGGGCAGGTGTGAAGTCCCCAGGAGGACCCTTAGGTGATGACCCAGGGGCAGAATATCGCAAGAGAATGCTCCGGAATTAATCTGCCCGTGTGACCCGGTCACTGACACGTGCACTACAACACGGAGGCGAATGGAAGCTAAAATGATGGCACTTAATGGATATAATAGTTTTAAGTGATTTCAGATTAACCACATTCCACTGACCGCCGGTGATGAAGCAAACCCATCTCTGGGGGCTCATGATACGGGGCCGAGGGGGGAACCCCGGCGGAGTGAGGGATGCTGGGGAAAGAGAGCGCTCATGACTTAACGAGCCGGCCACGTGTACAGAAGGGAGGCTTCTCTCACAATTCCCACAATTGAAAGGGGGAGTATAATTTCGGAGTATAATAAGCTTAAAACTAGATGGCGTGTCGAATTCGAAGCAGGGCGGGCTGTTAAATGAAATGAATCATGACAGGGATGCATCTTGGGCTCTGCTCTTCTGCACTACTAGAAAAGAAAACAACAACACCACAAAGCCTGAAGTTAGCCAGCAGGGGGTAGTGGGCCAGCTACATGGAAGGCAGAGATGTGAGGATCTCAGATTGAGGCCAGCCTGGGGGAACCAAAAGACGTTTTGCAAGCCCCCCATCTCCACCAGTGGCTGGGCGTGATGCTCTATCTCTATGATCCCAGCTGGGATGGAAGCCTGAGGGCCGCACATCGGAGAATCCCAGCCCGCGATGGAGAGCCTAGTCTAGAAAGTAACCATTCACAAAGGGACTGGAGGTGTGGTCCAAGTGGTCGAGCACCCACAGGGAAAGTCGTGCTTGTCCATTCCCTTCCCCCACCCACCCAGCGAGCAGGCTGAATCCGGAGAGACGGAGGGGATGTGGAAAGGACCCCCAGGTTCCCGAGGAGAGAGAGGGGGGCAGCCCCCAGGTTTTGAGAGAGAATACTGTTGGTGGGAGTGAGTGCGGATCCAACCAGGAGGAAGAGGAAGTTGAGGCAGGGATGGAGGAAGCTGTTCCAGCTAGACAGCAGATGGGCTCCCGGCGGGACACAAAGGTTCAGGTTCTGGAGAAGAGACGATTGAACACATCAAATGCTGTAGGAAATAAGAGAACACTGGATTAAGGGGGTGAGGGGGGAGTAGCTTTATCCGCTGTAATGGATTCAGCCACGGGAGAGGAATGGAGGGAGGACTGTCTAAGGACTGACGACGAAGGCGGCCGGCAGAACAGGTGCCCGGGGTCCCCCT
Source organism: Perognathus longimembris pacificus (assembly GCF_023159225.1). Classification (NCBI taxonomy): domain Eukaryota; kingdom Metazoa; phylum Chordata; class Mammalia; order Rodentia; family Heteromyidae; genus Perognathus; species Perognathus longimembris. The sequence goes on from NC_063186.1 coordinate 1,513,226, forward strand.
CGATCGACGGCCCGGGAGGGTTTCCCTGCGCGTGTGGATCTCCTCATTCTCCATGAGAGAGGCTGGCCGCTATCTGGCTCAGGGGCCGGAGTCGAGGCAGGATGCGGAGGGCGTGGGGAGAAGGGTTCTACCTATGTGGACTGCGGGAGGGGAGAGATGTGGAGCGAGCCGGTGGGGGGGGGGGGCGGGGAGGGGGGAGGGGAGCACATGGGCAGCAATCCAGAGGTTGCAGAAATCAAAGGCTCTCTCGTGAGGCAATCCTGACAGCGCGATCCTTCTCCCCCGCCGGGGTTCAAGCGGCGGCGCGATGGATCTGTGGAAGCTGGGGTTTGGGCAGAAGATGGCTACACATCAAGGGGATGGGATTATTTGAGACACAGCTGCGTCCAAGCCGCGCTGAAAGGTCCAGGTTGGGTTTCTCCCGTTGGCCTGGCGCCCCGGGGCTGGCGGATCTCTGCTGGAGCAATCCCCATCTTGGTGGAGGGGATTACAGTCGGCTTTTAGGCTCTCCGGACGTAGCTCACTGCCCCGCCTCAAAACCAATGGATGGCGTTGACTCCCTTCCAGTACAGAGCAAGGAAGGGACGGTGCAGACCCAAGTCTCCATTCATCTTTAATACAGACAACAACAACAACAACAACAAATAGGCTCCCTCACCGGATTGTTCTGCTCAGGAACTCCAACGTGGCCGTCTTTCAAGGAGGAAAAGCAGAATACACTTGGCATCCCACAGTTTAATCATAATAGCCATACCATTTTTTTTTTTAAAGCCCACCACCTTAAGACACACGACGGAGCTCACGCGAGTTCTGTAAGGCAAGCCCACGTTTCAACGCCGGCTACCTGGCAATAACGGGAGGCACCGGCGACATTACAGCACAAATGAGAAACATGCCGAAGCGGCCAGTTGAGCTCTTATTTACGATCCATGAAACAAGAGTCTACGGGCTCCTCATGAAGACGTAATAGTTGGAAGGAATGAAATATCTGAATACCACAATTAAAGAGTTAAAGGACGCCATCGCTGGAGGAGCTGCTCTCCACGCAGACAAACACGCGGCACGTTAGTCATTACGAGTGGACGCGAGGACTCTCTTCTCGGATAGGTAAAGGAGCGCGGAACACCGTGAACACACGCACGCGCGACGTCTCCCTCGGTTAAACAGCTTTCCCAGCGGAGTAATAGTCCCCTTCGTCCCCCATAGGAGAAAAACAAATCAAAGTCTTTGTGGCTTGCAGTAAGAGAAAATAGGTTTCAGAATGGCGGCTACTGTTACGATAAGAACGTGACTTGTTCATTTTGCAGGTAGCATCTCACTTTCATGAGGATGATTCAATCATGCCTACCTGACGTGTGTGGGGGGGGAATTATAATGTCTTGTCATCCTCTCAGATTTTTCTAAGTTTTGCCCTTCTCGAGGAAGAAGAACAATCGCTCACACGGGACCAGAGGCTTTCTTGGCCCTCACAAGCATGTGGGAAAATCAGAGCGGGGATGATAAATGGGTCTTTAAATGAGGAGGTGCCCATAGTTGGTGCACAATTTTTTTTAAAAAGTCTATCACATCTCATTACCTTTGGACACTTTACTGGGAACTTCTCTTATTGCCATCTATAGAAATTTATTTTCTATACTGCCCTGCAGGTCAGATGTTTGTAGACATGGTGTCTAGTTCTGGTGTGTGTGTGTGTGTGTGTGCACGTGTGTGTGTGATATTGAAAAGTCAAAAAGTAAAATGTCATAGGGGTTTTTATTTATTGTTTGGCATTGAGAATGGCTGTTCCTTATCCTAGCATTTGAACGAAAGTTCATTTCTCAATAGTGATAGTGTTGGGATGAAACCTTTTCATTTTTTTCATGGATCGTCCCAGACATTTGTAGACACGTTTGCTATCGTTCTACTTGGATTTTCCGTCTAGGTTTGGATTTCTTCTTCGCTAGCTCCTAGGAGACCGGGGTTCTCGTAGTCCTCCCGTCACGCGTAGATCCGTGTAGGGGTTTTGCGCGTGATCATCAAAACGGCCGTGGAAAGGCTCAAGGCTCTCAACCAATGCACAGCGGGCAGGGTGGCTACGGAGGCGCTTCCAGCTGGCCAGGACTTCACTCCCCGTTTTCTACAGGGTGCTACTTCAGGGTGCATAATCACCAAGTTATTAGAGTGTTTCAGAGGGACCACAAAGGGTAGAGAAATGACACCTGCTATTACTAAAATGGTTTTTTTTTATTATTTTTTTTAAAAAAAGAGGATTCTGGATAAATAACAGATTAGGGTTAGGTAATTTGAATTTGCAAACATCATCTCTATCTCTCTCTCTTTTTTTTTTTTGCTATGTGACATGTAATGGGTGGAAAATTAATTATTTTCAGAGGGAGACTCTTTCCTGTGTCTTAGAGAACAAAGAAAACAGGAAGAGAGGAAAATAAAAGGAAGAGGAAAGGAAGAATAAAAGAGAAGGAAAGAAAAACAGATAAAATTAGAATCATTTCATTACTACTTTTTTTTTTTTTTTGGTGAGTTCCGGGTCTTGAACTCAGGGCCGGGCGCTACCGTCCCGGAGCTTTTCCGTTCAAGGCCGGTCCTCCACCACTTGAGCCACAGCTCCGCGTCTGGCTTTTCAAGTGATTCATTAGCGATGAGAGACTCACGGGGACTTTCCTGCCCGGGGTCGGCTTGGAACTGTGATCCTCCCATCTCAGCCTCCTGAGCTGCTAGGATGACAGGCGTGAGCCCCTGGCTCCTGGCTTCATTCAATCACCTTGAAGTCGCACAGATGAGCACGTTGCAGACATAAATGCCGTGCCTGTGTTCGGCTGATGCATAGACACACCGGTGCATGCGTTGGGGTCACTCTTCCCCTCCGTCGGCCCGAGTTGAGCTCGTCTGTGTTTGGACCTCTCGGGACTTGAACTCCGGGCCTCACGCTTGGGAGGAAGGTGAACCTCCGCTGAGTCTCGCCTCCACCTCTCTTCCTCTTTTTCTCCACCTTGCTTTCATCCTTGAGTGCTGGAAGGCTCCGACAACCAGAAGATGCTGTTTGGTGATATCCACTCATGCCTCCAGTGAGAATTGCAATAGAGTAAATGTGATTTTAGTTTAGTTTTTTATTTTTGGTGTAGGTCCTGGGGCTTGACGTCATTTTTTTTTCTCCCTTCTGTCCTCTTCCAGGCCTGGCAACATAAATGCTGGATTATCCCGACGTAGGTAAGGCTGCAGGATAATTTTTTAAGCAGCAGGAACCTGGACGGTCTGGCTAAGCAGATAATGGTATCAGCGGCTTCCTTCCAAAACAACAGGTGCTTTGGCTGCAGAGCGTGAATCATCGCCGAGATGGTGACATCCGCTCGTACTTCAGCTTAATTATGAGCCACCGCCATTAATCCTCAAATAATTAAACGTGTGTGCGCGCGCGTGTGTGTGTGTGTGTGTGTGTGCGCACGCACGCTGCAAGGTGAAATGTAAAGTTAAAGGTGCCAGGCTAGTCTTAAAAAAAAAAAAAAGGACTGTAAGATCTCTTTTATCTTTATCGTCACTTTCTTTATACAACACCCACCAAGCAAAACTACCCCCCCCCCCAAAAAAAAAGAAAACAAAAAATCTTGGAAGTGTTTTCCAAAATCATACTTTGCTTGCTATCAGGGAAACGTTAAGGATGAAGCAGACGGTTAAACAGGATTTTTAATGGGCCCTAAGTACTGAAAACCTGTCATATCCTAAGGAGGGCAAATACCTACTCCAGCTATCTATGAACGGCAATCCGTGGTGACATCTTAGTAATAGAAAACATTACATATTCCGGTCACCCTTGTTATTTCTAATTCGGGTTTGTATTCTCAATAGCAAATGCCAGACGCTCGCGTGTGCATTTTAAATAAAAATATTCAACCTACCAAGTAGATGTTTTGGGGGGGGGGGGAAGGAAAGGATGGAACCGATTTTTGTGACGTATCGTTTGGCTCGTTGAGAGATTTCATAGGAATAACCGATCGCATTCTAGACATCACCCCCTAACCCCCCCCCCACACACACACGACGGCACATATACCCTTTTCTCAATTCAGCACAGGGTATAAACACTTGCTGAAAACCCTGCGTCTCACAAGAACCAGAGCTGACCTTCTTTAAGGAAGCCAGATGTGCTCGTAAGCAAATCGTTTACAGCGGATACAGCCAAGGACACAGCCATTTACCAGCCGATAAATTATGCATTTGTCGTTTGTTACTGGGCAAGGCTTTGGCCGACGTCTCTGACACGATTCTAAGTGTGTCCGTACCCGGCCATTACATTAACAATTTAGCAGAGGTGATTTTCTTGGGGCGGGGGGTGGGGAACGAGAGAAGAGGAAAGTTGTGTTTTGGGTTGTTTTATTTTTTTTATTTTTTTGTATTATAAGAAGTGGGTATTCCTGTGGATTTTAATTATTCACTATTTATCCATTAGAGGGTCCACTTTCCCCAAGTGACGAGAGAGTCAGTTCCGGAGCGGCCCTGGGACAGTGCCATTATTTGTTTATCATGAAGACGGTGCGGAAGAATCGTTCTTCTTCTTACTTCTCCCATTAAAAATGAAAGTGCCTGGTGAACAAGACTGTCTTTGTGGGTGCCCGAGGAGAAAGCCGTAGGAGAAGAGGTTCTTGGGTTTGGATTTGTGTGTGTGTGTGTGCGCGCACGCGCGTTGCCAGGAAAGCCCCAGACTGGAAATGTTCCGTGGATTTAGCCGGAGCATGTGGGTGAACCATCTGGACATCTCAGTGGGGTTGGGGAGGGGGGGGCCCGGCAGCTCCGAAATCCAATCCCCCCTCTCTCCGACGACAGCTGGGCCTCCGCGCCATCAGAAAATGTTCAGACTTCTAATTTGTCATAACTACCTCCTGTGGAAAGGAAAGATGCGGGGTAAGCCAGATTACAAAAAGAAAGCAAACCCCCAAGCAGCACACCAACAATACAACAACGGCACTCCTTCCTCCTCCCCAGCCCCATCAACAGTCAAGTCCTGAGCTGCCCTTGGGGATTCACGGAATCATTCATCGGGGGGTGGGGGTGGGGTGGGGGTACAGGGGTGTCCGACGACGCGAGGCATCAGCCAATCGCCCTGCCCATTCCCAAAGCCATGCCTCACCGAGGTGCGGCTGAAGATGGCCCCTGGCACAGCCCTCGGCGGGTGTGAGCCACGCGGAGCCTTTCGCCGTGGCGTGGACGACAGTGCGACCGTTACCCCCGGTGCGTCCGCGGAAGGAGGAAGCCATGTGGGTCCATTTCAGTCGGCACGTCAGTTGCAATAGCTTGGCTCTCAGGACTCGGTTTTCTCCCCGTACTTGGTCGTGATGCTTTCTATGCAAATAAAGCTCCCGTAGGAAAAGGATGCTTCTTGTATTGCTTTTTCTTTCCTGCCAGTCCTGGGGCTTGAGCCAAGGGCCTGCACGCCGTCCCTGAGCCTCTTCCCGCTCAAGGCTGGCGCTCCACCCTTTCAGCCACAGCGCCCCTCCCAACCTTTCCAGTGTGTGTGGTGCTGAGGAATCGAACCCAGGGCCTCGTGCGTGCCGGGCCAGCCCCGTACCGCTGGGCCGCCTTCCCAGCCCCGATGCTTTCGTCTCTCTAGATCTACTTCCTACGCACCCCCAAATACCTTCTTCCTTTGGGCTCCTTCCTCTGACTTCGGTTACTTTGGATTTCATGGCCATCACCGCATCCTACGCTCCCCATTTTATTTTGACTTCCTCGATTCCAAGACACGCTCCTTGCATTCTTCTACTCATAGAACAGGGAACGGAAGTGAGACGGGGGCTCCCGGGGGTGCTCGCCTGCTCCCCGTCAAGTTCCACCCCCGAAGCCCCACGCAGGCCACGGGAGCGAGGGCCGTGGCCCCCACGCAGGCCACGGGAGCCAGGGCCGTGGCCCCCATCTCTCATCCACGCTCCCGTTCCCGGGCTGGGGGATCAGGGCTGGAGACGCAGGACACCGGTGCGTGGTGGGGGTGATGAAGAAGCCCCGCGCTCCCGTAGAGCTGCTTCTGGGGCACGGGGAGCAGGGCGAGAATCCCGGCGACATTTGTCACCTTGGTCCAGAACTCACGACCTATGAACCGAGGTGACGGTCGAGGACCAGGGCAGGAGCCTCCTTCACTCCCAGGGGGAAACGCCAGCCGCCGGAGCGGTGAGCTCGCTTCTCTTCCCAAGACCTGGCTGCCCAGGCTGACACCCGCGGTGACGCACTCCATCGGCTGTGAATCCCGGTCACTGCGGACCGTTCACAACGCAGCCGCATCGTCGCCCAGCGGGGTCCGTTCCAAGTCGGACGCTGGTGCGACCGGGATGGAAGATAAAGGCGCTTGTTGGGGTTTGCAACCTCTGGGTAGCACCTCCGACGAGCCGCGAAGAAGAACCCATACCGCAACTCCGACACCGCCCTCGGAACGTCGGGGCACGCGTCTATTCGAACCTTCGCCGCTGTTCCTCTAGACCGTGAGGGCTTTGTGTCTCTAGGTTTCCGGAGCATCTTATTATCCGTACATCCACCTAGAGTCGTTTCATGAAAATTTAAGTATTCTCCAAGATGAGTTAGGCTATCTCTTCCATACTCTCCATTGCGATGAATTATTAATAACAGAGTTCTTTATTCCCGTCGTTCCGCTAATAGCGTGCTCGAGGAAATATAGGGATTTAAAAAAAATTATGCTCCTCGAAATTCTCCCAATTTCTTCTCACGGTCTAACACCAAAGCGACTACGGGCTTTCGTGTGTGTGTTACAGCCGCATCCCGCTCTTACGGATTGGAATCCCAGTACACCGCGGCTCCGGCAGAGGCGTGCACAACGAGGTGTGCTAACGGAACCGGATGGAGCGTTTTCTTGGGACACTGGACAAAGCAAGCCTGAAATGCATGGGGTAGGTCATTCGGAGGAGTAGACTGCAGCTGTGCAAATGCTTCTGGGATTTTTAACTCTTTAAATCCACCCTGCTACCATTATGTAAGAGGATGTTAAGGTGGAATGACCATAGTCTTTCATCACATTTATAAAATACCTTCCTAAACCCGTATGCATCAATGTTTTGTTGAACAAGGGTCAACTCTACCATCCTCGCAAAGGAAATCCGTTCAAAAAGATGTATCTGGGGCTGGGGATATAGCCTAGTGGCAAGAGTGCCTGCCTCGGATACACGAGGCCCTAGGTTCGATTCCCCAGCACCACATATACAGAAAACGGCCAGAAGTGGCGCTGTGGCTCAAGTGGCGGAGTGCTAGCCTTGAGCGGGAAGAAGCCAGGGACAGTGCCCAGGCCCTGAGTCCAAGGCCCAGGACTGGCCAAAAAAAAAAAAAAAAAAAAAGATGTATCTGATTGCAATGCGTGAAGAAGGCGCACTTCAAAAAACCACGGGGGTGTGTGACATGTCTGTACAAACATCCTTGTTTTAATCTCTTTCAGACACTCATCAACACAGCACTAAATAAAAATCTCTATTTCCAGCTTTCAAATCTTTTGAGAGTAACACAACTGCAGCATACTATACAGATCAACGTTAATCAGTCGACTCTTGAACCAGACGTTAGCAGTGGCTGTTGGATAAGAAGTGAATTTCCTGAAATCTCCTCAAAAATAGTTCACGCAACAACCGGAGAGCCTCTTCTGACAACTCCCAGAAGAAATGAAAAGTGATCTAGAGGCTGTTCATGAGGGACAAGATCAATGGATTGCAGTCTTGCTGTTCACGCTTCTCTAACGGTCTCTACGCTGTGTACAAAACACATAAGGCCGTAGAAAGATGCTCCCACCTCCCCTATTTTTAGTCGCCCTTCTTCCTACGCGTGCTCCTAGTATGCGCGTCTCTCTCTCCTTTGTGGTGGTGTTGAGGACGCCCCAGGGTCATTGCAGTGACAAGGAAGTATGTTTTTCCACGATGACAGAGATCAGGAGAGACAGATCAGGAGAGCCGACCAACACACGTGAGCAAAGACCGCCGAACGGGACGATTCGCCAGGACTGGATGAGAAGAGCGAACAGGACCGCAGACCCCGAATAGCACCATAAATGACACGTGAGGGGCAACATGTTCTTAAATGAAATCGAGTGGGGGGGGGAGGGTGGGGAGCACAAATGGGGTTCTAGCCACTCACCCAAGACGAACCTGTTCATCCAAGAGGGAACCAAACGTTGGACAGCGGTGGGGTGAGGCCGCCCCGGGAAGAGTCACGTCGGCGACGTGACCGACGCGCAACCGCGGCCCTTTTGTGGGGCATGGCGCCCGATCTTGGAGTCTGGCCGCCACCTCCAGCCGGAGACGACTGAGCTCAATCAAGCCAGCCCTGTGTGTGTACGGCGGTGAACACGAGAGCCATTTGCTGGTATATGTTTCCTGGCTCCGGCCCTTGCCAGGGTCCTTGGCTCTGCCAACACCGTACGTACACCGACGGGCGCCCTGGCTCCATCCAAGAAGTCACGTGACCCCCGATGGGGGATGCCAAGCCGGGGGGAGACCTGCGAGGGAGCCGGGGAGGGGGGAAGCTCGTACAAATGAGCGTTTTGGCAGGAAAGCATCCCCTCTGGAGAAACCCCTACCGGCGCGCGTGCGTGCCGCATTTTGCTGGGAACAAATCCCACTTGTGCTCCTTCGGAGAAATCCCAGTCCGCGTCACCGTCCCCGAAAACAGCGCTCCATCATGCACACAGCACCCACGCGGACCGGGTACTGGCGGCTGAGTCCTCCCGGGGCCGGCTCGGCTCGCTGGAGACCGCGGGGCTTGCCCGGGCTCTGCCCCGGTGAAAACTGGGGGGCCCGGGGAGCTACTTTCTATTTTCCTTCATTTTTTAAAAGTGTATTTAAAAAAAAAAAAAGGTCTAAAAAGAGAGAGCGTGTAACTGGAAAGGCCAACGGATACGAAAACAGCAGAATGAAGTAAAAGGCTTTTGAGAATGCTGTGAGTTCTAGACGAGGGTCTTCCGGCTGTTGTTTAGGTATGCGTGGCCCAAACCCTCGACTGCCTTTCTAAAATTATTTTTCTGTGAGCACCAATTTAATTGTGCCAAGGGTTTCGCTGAGATACTGACATGCATGCGTATGATGTATCTGATCAACTCTCTCTCTCTCCTTTCTCTCTCTCTCTCTCTCTCTCTCTCTCTCGTTTTCTTGATTTTTCATTCAAGGCATATTGAATTCCTTTCCGAAAACTGGACCAAAGAAACCAGATCGCCTCCTTCCCTCTGTCTTCCAGCGCAGCTTGGCATTTGTCCCGGCACGCCGCGGTTTCTCTCCGGCTGTTCCTCCGTGCACAACCCCGCGGTTGTGCAGCCCCCGTGAATTCAGGTGGTGGGAGGCGCGCAGCGGGAGCTGGCTTCAGTAGAGTAGGCCTCTGCATCACGAGGTTAAGCAACAGGCTGGGTCTAGATTCTTCGGTATAATTTTCTTAACACGGGTATCTTTCCATTCCATGTCCTCGCTAAAATACTTACTTTGAGATTACTTATAGAGATGGAAAGGCCACAGATAAGATATCACTACACACACACACACACACACACACACACACACACCCCAGTGTGTACAAGCTGGCATGGAGAGGTGTGCTTGCCATTCTCGCCGTGTAGGGAGGCAGAGAGAACAGGATTATGATCTGAGGCCAGTTAGGGGGAAGCATGGGACTCTATAAGAACAGCTAAGGGACGGGCGGAGGGGGGGGGGGGGGGGGGGGGGGGGGCAGGCTCGCCACCGACCTGCCAAACCCGGAGTTCAATCCCCACGGTCACCAAAGCCATGAATTCGTGTAAAGCGAGTTGACACCTTGCGCCATTAAAACGCCGTTTCATGGAAAGCATCATTTCAGGAGATCAAACAGGGAATTCAAGTCGCTCCTTCTTATCCCCCACCCCCACCCCCGACATCATCTCTTCCCTTCCTTGTTAGCATTCTGCCAGCCAATACTTGAGGAGGAAGGAAGGTGAAGGTTTCTGTGATCTTTGGATATCTTTTACAAAAGATATTCCCTACCCAGTTCATGTCCCCACCGGCTAGGGCCGATCTATTCTTCCTCACTCCTGGACCTTCGTAAATGTAAAGCCTACAGTTAGATCCCATCCTCTCTCACCTGGCTAATGATGCCGCCGTGATTCTATTTACTTGTTGTTCTGTTTTAATTGATCATGATAGGTGTTTGGTTCTGCTGAGAGGCCGAACGATGCCGTCGGTGCAGCTGGATGGGCCCCGGTGGGCATCATCCGCCATCTTCGCGAATTTCTACTCACCAGGAATACACGTGAGTTCTCGTGATTGGCAGGTAGGCCGGGCTCCTCGCACAGATGAATGCCAACACTGAAAAATCCACAGCCAGGGAATGAATCTGCGGGACAGCGTTACCGCAAGTGTTCTTTTACCTGTAACCGATTCAGTTCAGCTGATCTGTGTTTCCTTCATAACACACACACACACACACACACACACACACACACACACACACACACTGAATAAGTCAAAAGATGCATCAGTTAGTCCTGGGTGAATTCTGTTTTAGGAGGGGGGGGAAAAAAGGCCATCTTGTATTTGCGTGCTTAGAGACACAGCCACAGCCTGGCATCCTATTATCTTGAAGAGCCCTGCTTTCCAAACCTTTGGCGCCGTCTCTAGCTGGTGCTTCCAGCCCAGCCCGGGACGTGCTGGTTGATGGGGGCCTACTGTGAGTTCAGGCTTCACTTGTAGGAATCGTTTTTAATCATTTGTAATTAGAGCCATGCTACTGGAAACGTGTGCCTTGCTAACCGCGAGCAAGCTCTTCTGGGAGAGCCGAGCAGATGGTGTGATTTCATTTGCTTCCCCGCACGCCGCCCCCACCCCCCCCCCAGCCCGGCCGGGGGGCACAGGGGCTTCACCGTTTCACCGCCCAGCTCTCCCGGCCTGCCCAGAGTCTGGCGGCGGGATCTGCAGTCGGCGATCTTGGCTGGCCGGGCTGTTTCTTGTCCGGCTCCTTTTGTTTCCTAGCACTTTGATCCTCACCCAGGAGCAGCAGCCGCGCCTTGCTTGGGTGACTCTCTCCTCTCCAGCGCCTACTCTCTTCCTTGCCAGAATATTCTTTCTTCTTCTGGTTCTAAGAATCTGGCCAGTAATGAGGGGGTAGGCTCAGCCGGACCAGCAGGAGTTGTCAGCGCTCCTTTTCTTTCATTAACTTTCTTGGGCCGTAGCCACCACAGCAAGACGTTGGGGACTGAGAATTTAACCTTCGCCGGCGCTGATCATTTTTCCACATGGATTAGCATGGCCGCCGAGTCCCCTCGGCCCTGCCCGGCCCCTTTCACCGGCTCCCTCCCCCTCCCCCCGGCTTTTGATAGATCATCTTGAACTTTCCGTGGAATGCTCTCCAGGACCACCAGGAAACAATATGCTTGAAGTGCTTCTTCTCTTTTCTTTTCTTTTTCTCCCCCTTCCGTCCTTTTTTTTTTTTTTTTAAGTTAGCTACCTTTTATGCATTGTGGTCAGACAAGGGGCATTTTTGTACGGCTTTCACGAAAAGGCGCCGACACGTTGCCAAACACAAATTTATCTTTTTCTCCATGAAATAAGCGAGGGGTTGACAACCATCTCTTGGTAGCAGGGTGACCCCTTGCTCTCGTCCTAGCACAATGGACATCATTATCATTCTTATGAATAAGTAGAAAGGTACGTGTGTGTGCGTGCGCGTGCGCGTGTGTGTGAACTTACGCACACACACCTCCCTTTCTCTGTGTCTTCTCGTGGCTCGACAGCTCGTTGCTACGGCTCTCCGTGTGGTTAACCTTTCCCTTGGCTTTCTAGAGCGACTCATCCATTTCGAGCACCGCAGCCCCAAGACCTTCACCGGGACGAGCAGAATGGAACCAGGCTGGGAATGAGGGCCACAGACTCCCCCCCGGCCCAGGGCCTCCGCCTCCTCCACGAAGCGCCCCCGCTTCATGCACCCATGGTTGTGGTTTCGTCCATGACCACCGTCCAGGCGCAGACCGGAACGTACTGAGACCATCTGAGGAACCCACGTGGGGTACGGACTCATCGCGGTGGGGGTGGGGGTAACGACCTCGACCGTCCAAAGCCAAGGCCGCTCCGCCTCACAGATGACCACACAACTCCCCGGCCCTCGCCCCGCGCTGGCTGGAATGAATGAACCAGTCAGCTGACCAGTGCTTAGTCCTACGAGTTTCAGGGCATAACCCATCTTGGGGGACTAGGTTTTTTTTCTAGATGTTTCGCTTGCTGTTGTCTGGAGAGTTGTTGCTCCTAATCTTCTTCTTTAAATATCTTCTTTTTCACCTTCTTTAAGGGGGCTCCAACACAGCCCATCGGTGTATAAGCGCGACGCGTCTTGATCGATGTGCTCCCTTTTCTAGAATCCTCCACCGTCGGTACGCTCGGCGAGTTTTATGCCATTTGAAGTTAATTACACAATTATCCCAAAGCATAAGATAAACAATCTGTCGGTTCTGCCTGTTCTTTGGCAGCGAAAGTGTGATTCGGCATGCAGACTATTTTCACAAAACAGTCTATTTCAAGACCAGGCACCATATTTTTCCCCCACGAATCTTGGCCCGGGGAAGACGTGAGTCATAGCTCCTTTGCCCTGGGTCCGTTCCCTTCTGGGAAGAGGCACCTGGCAGCGGGGTCTGGAGAGGCCTCGCGGGCAGGCACCGCCCCATCTTCCCGGGACGCCGTCTTTCCAGAGCTCCACGGCTGTCCATCTCACCATGCCAGAAGCTGGTTCTTCCGGAATGAGCCCCGCCAAGGAGGCCAACCTCCAACATAAACGGGGCCCACCCATGTTTAGCTTTTCCCTTTTCTTAAAAAAAAAATGATTTCTTTATTGTCAAAGCGATGTACAGAGGGGTTACAGCATCATACGTGAGGCGGGGAGTACATTCCTCATCAAACTTGCTACCGCCCCCCTCCATGTTTGCCTTCTGGCAATGGCGGACAGAAACATCTGAGATGATTTCCCTTTTCTTCTTGCTTCTGTTCCAAAAGTGAGTGGCTACAAATTACCTACGGCTAAATATGAAAGTCATTTTTTTTCTTTCTTTTTTCTTTTTAGCACTGACCATTCCGAAAGCTGTACCGGATGTATAGCTGAGGGCTTCCTCGTCATAGTTCCATTTTTCACACGGTATTTTTGTCTTCCCTGTTATTTTCTTTTCTTGGTCCGTCTGTCTGTCCATCCATCCGTCTGTCTGTCTGTCTGCCTCCCCTCTCTTGTTTTCCTCCTCCATTTAGGGCACCCTTCCTATTCCCTTCTATTTCACCTCATTCGTCGGAACGGACCACACCATGGAAGGGCCTAACCGCCAGCCAGTCAGAGGATAGGAAAAAGGAAAGGGAAGGGAAACGCAAGCAGGGAAGCGACGCGGCGATCCGCGCCTCGCTCCCGTTATTTGGTGGAGCCGCTCTGCGTGTTGTGACTACTCCGGTCTCGGGAGACAGACTTGGCTGCGAAAGACGACAACAGAACCCTCATTAGCACGACACATGGCTTCAAACAGTGGAAATGGCCCCAACAAACTCATTCAGGTTAAAATCTTGAAGCTGTAATTGTCAGATAATTGCATCGTCTTATTGTCAGGCCGCTTACAGCACGAGACTAATCGGCTGCCATGGGAAACACTGACGGGCACTCGAGAGCCTTAATTTCCCCCAAATTTTATTCACCAAGTCGGTGCGATGAATAGGGGGCTCTCTGCCGAACTTGCTATTCAAGGGTGGGTCACTAAGCAACTTCGCATTCAAAGGCAGTACCCAACAGAGCGGGTGGAGAGGACCTAGAGTGGGTACTTAGAGACGGCACTCCTCCCCAAACCTTCCTCCAGGACCCGAAGCCAGCTCCCCACATCCAGGCTGCATTCATATCCAGTTTCCACCGGCTGCCTGGGCCACATACCAGGGGGCTAACTCAGCCAGGGAATCCTCACGCCGTGCCGTCTGCTCTCCTTCGTGGGGCTGCTGCTAGGGCTTGCAAGAATAACCCGCGGGCCAGAGGGAGCGCTGGAGTTTGTGGCTCTCCCGCGGTGACTTGCTCAGTGATGGCCCCACGTCCCAACAAGCACGTCGCTCCCGGGGCGCTGAGATCCACAGCCTTCCCGCATCTCCAGTCAGTCTACATCCGTGGAAAAGCGACCAGTGTCGCCTGGACCGTTCCTACGTCCGCATACGTGACGGGATGAATAAGGAGCTCGCATTTCCAGCGCCCAGAGAAAGCCACAGATCGACCTCCGTCCGCAATCACGACCGGAGTGTAGACTCGAGTTCAGGTCACAGCCTAGGTTCCATTCATTTACTGATATCAGTAAATGGCCAGAATGACACGGCATCGCACCAAGCCTGCCTAAAACCCCCCGATTCGACGGATACAGGGCTTGTTTCCCAGGGCCCCTTGTACCCAATTCTGTGTGGATCACGGTAGGGGTCCGGTCATACTGGTTGGTTGATGGTATCAACGAGGCAGCCGCCAAGGTGGTGGAGGCGGACTTGGAAATATCACCGTCGCGTCCGTTGTCCCGAAATCTTGTTCCAGCGATGCAGGTGGTGCTTCTGAAACCCATCAGGGACAGCCAAGGTTTTAAGTCTTCAAAGAACCAGTTCCATGCAAATTCTAACTCTTCGTCAAATGGATTATCAATGGTTCCTCCTGGTGTTCTGAACTGCCCGGGAGAAGCCCGCGTGGAGGAGGGCTCTTCAGAGGCAGCTGCTTATCAGGTGGATGGAAATGGATATGCCCAGGGGTAGACAGACAGGAGGCAGAATATGTGACGGAAGCAGCAAGTGCATCATTTCTGAAGGAATGAAAATACGGCCTTTTGGGGAAGGTCTGGATTAAAGATGTCTATTTAACTGAATGACTAGAGCGAGTAGGCTACATGACTTAGTAGAGAGGAATGCGTAAGAATTGTAAGAAACGTCAACCTTTGAACATAAATGGAGTTGCTCATACTTAAGGTCATCCAAAATGAAGTTAGTGAGCATTCGGGTTACTGATAGGAGTCTCTTCCTATTGTATTCACTTTAGCACTTACGCATCCTTGTCATTCACAGCTCCTCGCAACTATTTACTTTTCTTTTTTTTTTTTTTTTTTTTTGCCAGTCCTGGGCCTTGGACTCCGGGCCTGAGCACTGTCCCTGGCTTCTTCCTGCTCAAGGCTAGCACTCTGCCACTTGAGCCACAGCGCCGCTTCTGGCCGTTTTCTGTATATGTGGTGCTGGGGAATCGAACCTAGGGCCTCGTGTATCCGAGGCAGGCACTCTTGCCACTAGGCTATATCCCCAGCCCAACTATTTACTTTTCTGCCGGCCCCTAGCGCCATGTGTGGTGCTCTGAACCATTCACCTGTTTCTGTGGTGAAAATGAGAGCCGAGAACTTGTGTGCTATATAGACACAAAGGTCCTATCGGATCACACGAGAGCCTACGTGCTAGTGGTACAAGATCATATCGTATACACCAGACCATTTATGCTGAGCAAAACACGAAGTTAACGTGTTGAATGGGCGACTTAGACGGTCATGGTTCACTGAAGACTGTGCCCCAGATTGACAGGTGTCAGCTCGCTGGCAGGCAGCCCTGCTTGGTTGACGCCCACAGGTGAGTCCCAGCTCCGGTACAGGAGTCTCTGCGGCTCAGGGGAAGCTCCCGCCACGACTGCTGGAGTCTCAGCCGCGTTCCTGCCGGCAGAGCTCTGAGAGCAACTCCGGCCTCCGGCGGAGGTGCGGAGCAAGCAAGCACTGGGCCTCCAAATCACCCCGGGAGCAAGAAGAACACGCCAGTAATTAATGCATCTTCTCCCCCAACAGACCTGATATGTGAGCTGGCTGATCCGCTAACTCTTCTGAGAGGTCAGGATGAAAATACAATTCCCCGAGCTTTCCACCTCATTTCTAGTAATGTGGCAACAGGGAGACACGCGGACTCTTTCCGCTTCCCACAGGCTGGGAATGTCTAAGAAAATGTCCACGTTACTCCACATTGCGGAGGGAGTGGGGGAAGAAAGTCAGAAAACTTGGTTTTCTGCCTAAGCAGGTTGTTTCTAGTCAGTTCTATTTTTAGTATCCGGGGTGACATGTACTAAAAATAACTTGGAGAGAAAGGAGATGGGAAGTTCTTGAGGCGAGAGAGAAGCAAGGACAGGAAAAATCTGTATTGTTTGATTTCTGTTTCTTCCCAAGTCTAAAATCTTTCTCAAAACAAAACCAAAATCACGTGGCTCAACTGAACAACCAACCAGTCAACTAACCAATCAACCAACCTACCAATTACCCAATGAACCAACCAAACAACTAGTCACCCACCCAATCAACCAACCAACCCATCAATCAACCCACCAATCAATCAAAAGCAAGAAACATGCCAGGGATGCTAGACCTAGAAGGTAAGCATACAAATATACATATATAATTTTACATAGAGGATAAAAGATAAACCTGTCTGTAAACATGTTCCTACACACGAATCCACTAGAAGCTGTTGAATAATGGAGGGTCTTAGGGATGGAGACAGAGTGAGAAAATGGGAATGGGGTGGGATGTCAATCTGATAAAAGCCCTATAAAGACCTACATGAAAATACCACTGTGAAACCTTCTGAACAAGAAATACACACACACACACACACACACACACACACACACACACACACACACACACCCTCTAGAGACCATTCTTGATTCCATTGCTCCCAAGAGGGGAAAAAAGTCCCATTCCGTCATCATATGGTTTACTCTGGGGAAACATTTTCTGATGGATGAACCAACTGGATGGCCTTCTGCTATTCTGGACGACTCATACTCCACTTTGATCGTCAACAGACAGATATTTAAATTCATATACAGTAAAAATGAAACACACTGCACAGGGCCTTCGCCTTCCTTTGGGCTCTGGCCCAGCCCAGCTCCAGGAGGAGAAGGGGAACGGATGGCACCTGAGGAGAGAGGCCATCCTCAGCTTGGAAACACCGTTCCACATTGCTGGCGGGGTCGTGGTTGGGTAGCTTTTAGCAAGAATCATTGTACCCTGATCCATAGGAAAGCAGAAAAGACCAATGGCTACGTCTGCCAAGACATTTTCTAGAATAGGTGGGCGTGGGGGAGGGTTGTAAAAATCAAGACGAAACCATGGAAATCAGTGGTGTGTGTGGGGGCGGGGGGGGGAAGAATGACTCGGTTTCCCGGTCTTTTGCTCCCACATAGACCTGCATTATCTAAGAAAGAAAAGACTTGGTAGTTTCAAGACATGCTCAGAGTTGTTTTTTTTCTTCTTCTTCTTTTAAAAATGCTTGGCTTTCCTAATCCAGAATGGTTCTTGTACTGAGCCGCTTCTAGGAGAAAATGGCAGAAGGAGGACACTAGAAGTGACCTGTTGTGCGTGGTCGCCAAAATACTGTCCTCCTGGGGATTCCTCCATGAGGGTTGCTCAATGGACAAGATCCTACACCCAAGATGAGGTGACAGGACCATCACGGGATTCCCTGTGCAACGTCCTGGGTGGGGTCTGTGGTACAGACAGCGCTGTGCATTCACAGCTTGGGAAGGCCAGTCATGGAAGGTACGTGTATCCCAGGATCGAAACACGGGAAAACCTGATCATGCCAACGCTCAGCTATTTTTTTTTTAATAGCCATCTCCTAGCGAAGAGGAAATGGACATTGCAAAATCTTTTCCATCTGAAAGAATGAAATTTCCCATTGATCCTTCCTAGTGCCTGGCTGGAATGCTGTCTCTACATAAACATGTTGGATGAGGGATTTGTGCGCTGTGAAATTCACTGGCAACAGGGAGATCGGCCCTGGCTATTGTTGTGTGTTTCTCGGGGAGTACCTTCCATATAATTTTTATAAGATTGAAAACTCTCATCTGATGGTAGCAAATAACATAATGAGCCCAGCTACAAAATAAGCGGCTGAATGTACAACACAAGTTAAATCATAATGAAATAATTTGAGTCTAATTTGAATGTAATAACCCATTACATCTTCACATGTGTTTTTTTTCCCACTACTTTTTAATACAGTGAGCTAATTACTTCCTTAAAAATCTTCGTGTAATAACATTTATAATGACCTGAAAAGTTTCCTGCTCGATGAACTCCAAAAATACCCACGACTGGGGAAATACACAGTTTAGGGAAATGCAACAAATTCTGGATGAAGAATTATTTTAATGTGTTTTAGTGTATTATTAAAGAATGTAGGGTTTTTTTAAAATTGCTTTTGTGCTTATATTAGCCAGTTTTTGGTCTTTAATATTTTTTTCCTACTCTCCCTTTTTCTTGGTTTTGTAGTTTCTAGTGACTTTCTAAAGAAGTATCTTGCAGGTTTTAATTCTCTGGGATTTCACATTTACAATTAAGAACACAGCTCTTTCTCTAATTCCAGGAGCGTGCGTTACGATCGCCATTCGTCTTTCCTTTCTGTACCAAGAGAGAGCTACCTTCAGCATTTTGCTCTCATGGTTGGGTATGTTGAGGCAGATTAAGATCTCTGTGCATGAGCTCTCCAGAACAACTTTATCCCAAGGTTCTGGAGAATTTCTGTGACCTGCTGGACCTTTAGTATTTTGACTCCCCTCGGAGCTGGGGTAGAGCAGCTTCCCTGCAAGCGTGAACAGAGAACAGCTCATCCTCCTGAGGGCAGAGGGAGGCCTCTTGCTTTGCAATGCACGGAGGCCAGCCTCCTACTCTCATCCCAGCTTTAAAACCCAGCCCTGAAGTCCACAGAGCTTTCCTCTCTGTTGGGAAATGCTAAAGCGTCTTTCATTTCTAGCACATTAGAACTGTTCTTTAGGATTTTTTCCCCTCCTTTTTTTTTTTTAAAATCAACCATATGATATTTAATAGGCTTCCTTTGCACCGAGTTTTCTAGGTCCTTAGCAACGTCCTCTCTTGCTAGGTCAACCCAACCGTGCAATGTTTACTTGCACCGTTTTGAGGCCTCCCACCCCACCCCCACCCCACTCCATCAAGGTTGAGGGCCAGTTGCATCTTGACGGTTTGTTGAATGAATTATTGAGTAAGTGGATGGTGTTGACATGAAACATCGCTCTGCAAACATCCATGGGAGGGTCCGGAGAAAATGTACGGAACCGGTCTGCCCTTGGGAAAGAAAAACAGGAAGGAGGATAGCTCAAACCAAATGAAACACCCAGCAAGAACCCATAGCTGGGGGAAGATTCTCCATCTTGCAAATCTGGCCCAAGATTTGCGGTATTTAGGGACATGTTTAACGACATAACCATTACCACACGAAGACCCTTGTTACCCCATTTCCATTCTGTAGGTCTTCCTGGAACACACGCTATGAACAATCTGCCCAGTAAAAAAAAAAAAAAAAGATGTCACTGAAAATAAATGATGGAAATGCCACCCGAGGCAAATATCTGGTAGCAAACTATTTTTCCATGACGCCTTCAGCTTGACAAATTCGGATCATAGTACAGATGGATGTATGATTTTATTTTTTCCTTCTTGGCAATCATGCCAATTTACCCCCCCAAACAAACTATGTGTTCATTGCTTTCCAGATGTGCAGCTCCCTCTGGTTAGTTCTTCCAGGAGAACCAGAAAGGCTTTCTTTGTTGACAAAACCCAAAATAAAGCAATCGGAACGAGGACTTTGCTGGTGCTTCTGCTGTGCGCGTGTATTTCTGGTGTCGCTGTGTATCTCTTCGGCCGCAGAGCCCTTGCGTTCTCGCAAGCGTCTTGTGGCAATGTAGCCGTTCTTCTTCTCAGATCTTCCTCTTGCTAAATGTAGTCTGAACTGGAGGATAATCCTTGCTAGGAAAGTGGATTATAGAGATGAAAGAAGCATTACGTTGTCTTTTTTAACCACCCACCCCCCTACACCTAACCAATTCCAAATGTGCCTGATGCTTATAATAAATGTCCCATAAACGCCAAGGCCGGGGAGCCAGCTGCTCCCACTCTCCTAGGACTCGGCGTTGCCTCTCGTTCCAGCACCACCAATCTCCTGTCCCCAAGGAAACATATACATATATATATATATATATATTTCATTAGAGTCTTCTGAGACGTACAATGTCTCTGACTTGTGGCAATGGGGCATTCAATGGGACAGAGGAGGGGACAAGAGTGGATTTAACAGCCGAGATAGATTGACGAAGGTGGGCAGGACTTTCTCCCGTGCAGTAGCATGGGAGCTTTCTTTCTTTCTTTTTTTGTGGATCATGGCTCTTGAACTCAGGGCCTGGGTGCTGTCCCTGAGCTCTTCAGCTCAAGGCTAGCACTCTACCACTTAAGCCACAGCACCACTTGCCATTTTCTGGTGGTCCATTGGAGATAAGAGTCTCACAGACTTTCCTGCACAGGTTGGCTTTGAACCGCGATCCTTAGATCTCAGCCTCCTGAGTAGCTAGGATGACAGGCATGAGCCACCGACACCCAGCCATGCATGCTTTCTTTAGCATTATTAATAATAATGATGATTGATGATGGTGATGATATCAAAGGATGGAACAACTATGATACTTGTTTCCGTACAGAACCTCATTCTGCTTAGCGATACCACAGAACACACCTCACCCGAGCCTTATCAGTGTTGTCAGCAAATTCTCAAGATCCAATTAAAGAAGCATGGTATGTAAAATGCAAAGCCAGGCCCCCCATCCCCCATTCCATCTCTTCCATATTTCCATGTGTGTCTAAGGAATAGAATTCTAATATTGTAATGCGTGACTAGCGTATCTGTGCTTACATTTAACAAATAACTTGGTAGCCAGTCTTTGGGATGGTTGTGTGATTCAGGCTGAGACATGAGAGTCTTATCTTTAATTAACCACCAAAAAGAAAAGCCAGAAATGAAGCTGTGGCTCAAGTGGTAGAGCCCTACCTAGCCTTGAGCACAAAAGCAGAGATAGCACCCAGACCCTGAGTTCAAGCCCCAGGACTGGCACACACACACATAGAAAACCCCCAAAGTGTAGGATTTACTGTTGTGGTTGAAATCACAGGGCACTTCTTTGAACCAATTAATCCCTAATACTCTGAACTCTACAATATTTTTATTAGCATGTATTAATAGCATGAAGGAGCAAACCCTAGGACCTTTTCCTTGGTATCCTAAAAACTAAAAGGAGTTTTTGAAAGAAACATATAATGAAATTTTGAAGTAGAAAAGCATGTTTTCCTCCCACATTTCTATTAACCTACACCTTTTTCTTTGGCTTTTTACTGAATGATTTTTCCCTTACATGGACACATATCAAAGTTGGAAGGTGTTTTCACACTACAACTATACATACACTTATAAGGCCATGTTGAAAGATGATGGTGAATGACAGCAAATGATTAAGATGCTCACCACCTGGCCTGTGGAATTAAAACTCCTTTGCACAGCTACTTAAAGATAATTTTTTAAAAATACGGATTTGAAAAATACGAATTTAGAACCATGCCAAACGGCAAAGAAAAAGACAACCTCCACGACTTGGATCTCCGTCTTTTCCAGAGTCGCGATTGCTTTACGAGTTGGGCATGCGCTGGGGGCATGCTGTTGGAGACACTTATGTTTTTCTTTTAGTGTAAAAGCGTTGGCTCTCAAAGACCATGAGATCCAGCACTCCTCCAGCGCCTGCCTCCCCTGCCAACCATCGGATAATTACACCCTTCTGTGTTCTCATTCCCAACCCGTGTTTAATCCAACACAGGTTCATCTCTCCAATCCTCTCACCCGCCTCCAGAAGTTCAAGAATGTTCCCGTTGACAGTGGCAGCTCACCAACTGGGAAATCATGCAAGAGGAATAGGAAAGACGCCAGGCCTGCGTGCCTTGCAGAGGTAGAGGCCATGAAAAGGAGATGATGACGGAGAAAATAACAACAGTGGGATTGGGGTTTGGTCCTTGCGGTCGGCACTCCTCTTGAATATGTAACTGACTCAGTAAATTGACATTTTACACGTTTATTACTGAGCATGATTGAATCACAGAAATGGGAAGCCATTTTGTTCTTGAGGGAATGGTGGCCCATGACACCAGTCCCAATGAGGCCTGGCTCTGTAGTTGACTACAGCGCCTAGCCCGCAACAGGCAGATAAAGCAATATTTAGCTGCGATGGCACAACATCCAGAGCGCATTCCTTTGTTGTTTTCACATATTTCACATTAGACACACACACACACACACACACACACACACGTCTTTTCTCATATATCAGGAGTTTGGCTAACAAGGACCGTTCATCATTTGGTAAGCAGAGCCTTCACTCCTGTTTTCAGCACTGCAGATGCAAGCGACATCCTACTCGCTCATTTAAAAGAGATTAGTCTCACAAGATCATGTCATGGGCCCGAATGATATTCATACACGCATAGACCTAGATATTACCTATTCTCTCCCAAGGGCAGCCTCTCTGGAGTTTCCGTAGCCAGCGCCAGCATTTGGGCCCCGACCTCTTTGGTTTAGTAGCCCCCAACTTGCTGGAGCCCGTGTGGCCAGTCTCGTTTCCAAGTCTCTTCCGGCTGGGGCTGGAGAAGCCTGGAGAAGCCTGGAGAAGCATGGAGGAGCCTGGAGGAGCATGGAGAAGCATGGAGAAGCATGGAGGACCAGGGCGCAGGGCCAGCAGCTCTTCCCACATTCCAGGAGGTCACCCAGCCGATATTCCAAATATCTAATGGAAGTCCAAAGTGGAAGGGCCTACGTGTACATCAAGTTATATTGCCATCCTATTAATATGAATGGGTGCCCATGACATACTACTATATAAAATTATATGAACGTCATATTAGTATGGAATGTTCATGTGATATTTGTATAGAAAGTATTCATACAAATATGTATTACTGTGAGATTAATACATAAATCATGTATGAATATATAAATTTACGTTAATGTCTTAGTATAAAGCATTCATGTGATAGCCATCTATAAAATGTCATTAACCCCCTATTAATACAAATAAGTACTTATTAATGTGAAATTAATATATAAAATTTTATATTACCATAGAAAATGATATTACTCTCATATGAATAAAAATAAGTATTTATTAATGTGAGATTATATCTCAATATATACAATTAATATTAGTATAAACTACTCATGTGATATTTATATATACAATCCTATCGCTCTCGTATTAACACAAATAAGTATGAATATGATGTAAATACATATAAATATATACAATTAGGATATTGGTAGAAAGTATTCATGTGACCTGAATACGTACAATTGTAGGAATAGCACATTCGTGTAAATAATGATTAGAAGGTAGGTAGGATTTTCTTTCTCTACTGACTCCGGCCTCCCCACGAGGGTGACGCTATTATGTGAGCCGTCTTGAACCTAAGGAGGAGGAAGGTGGGAGGAGGAAGGCGGAAGGGTGAAGGGCAGGCCTCCAGGGTCGGCGGGAGTGGCTGGCAGTTGGGGCCCCATGGAGAGGGACAGGTAAGCGCAGACTCCCTGGCCGGCACGGAGGCAGACGCACACGACCAATGCTCTGCTGCGCTTCTTCCCTCACGGATGACTTTTTTTTTTTTTTTTTTTTTTTGGCCAGTCCTGGGCCTTGGACTCAGGGCCTGAGCACTGTCCCTGGCTTCTTCCCGCTCAAGGCTAGCACTCTGCCACTTGAGCCACAGCGCCGCTTCTGGCCGTTTTCTGTATATGTGGTGCTGGGGAATCGAACCTAGGGCCTCGTGTATCCGAGGCAGGCACTCTTGCCACTAGGCTATATCCCCAGCCCTCACGGATGACTTTTGACTGCGCCCACCGCAGCAGGCCACGGGGAAAGCTGTCCTTGTAACACGCTTCTTCGGGGAGCTGTGACCCCTGCCCTGCCCTGGGATGGGTGGACAGGCACGGGGGGCGGGGGGGGGGCTTTGCCATAGCTCTGTAACCACTCGATTCAAGTCACACTGGAAGTGTGTGTGGCCGGATTTCACGAACCACGCAGCTCTGATGACGTACACTGATTCTAAAAAGACCCCCGTTCCTTCTGCCAGAAGACGTTTAGAGAGGTCCTTGCTTGAACTTCCACGCGGAGCTAGACTGACCCTCTAACTGACATGCGTAAATAATCAACTCCTGACCAACATGAGGACACTGAGCAGTTTCGCAGGCCATGAAAAGAAATGTGGTTTCTCCCCCCCCCCCCCCCGTCCCGAACCTGTATACAATTGCAAAATAGATACATTAAAAAAATTTCACCTGATCACTCCCCGCCTTTCAAAACTCTTCCTCTATAAATATTTAAAATCCACATTATCAGTGTTTATCCTTGTCTCGTTTGGTAATTGCACGAGCCATGAAACCTGCAACCGTCTATTACTCTTTTCAAAAAAATTTAAAGCCTGGACGTTAGAGCATGAACATTTGATTTAATCATATTTTATAGCACGGACATTAAACATACTGCAGTGCCAATTTATATAGATGTAATAGATACAAATGTCATCTTAAAACATATATTAAATCAAGTTTCCCCTCACAGAAATAAACTCATTAACTCAATTAGCCCAGAGCTGTAAAAAAAAAAAAAATCACATCCTGCAAAACACACACACACTAAGTGTGCCCTTTTCTGCACACTAAAGTGTTTTATTCCAGCCTCCCAACTCCCTGCATATTGAAGTAATAATATTTCATATTTGTAAGTTTATTTCACTTCCTCTTTTTCTCTTCTCAAGCATTGTCGTAAAAATAAATGAATATTGTTCCACCGTGCACGTTTTTACACTTCTCCTGATGAGAATGGATTCGTGATAACCCATTTATTTTTTTTTCCCCTCCTCTTCTAACCATCTTAGAGGCAAGAACATGACGCCTGCCTTTTAGTGCCTAATATGATCTTTGGAACACCATAAACTTTTAATAGACTTTACACATAAAGTGAGGGGAAAGATACATGGCGGGAAGTCTGTGGTTTGATCCCAGGAAATCCTGATTAATGGCCTTCAGCTTGTACGAGACCACCCTGAACGGTTCCTGGAAACCATCGCTTCATTTGATTGCCGAAACAAATTGCAATGGAAGATACTTATGCCTAACCAACTAAAAATTAAAATGAAAAAAAAAAAAAAGAACCTAAGGTCAAGGAAAGACAAACCTCTCTCTCTCTCTCTCTCTCTCTCTCTCTCTCTCTCTCTCACACACACACACACACACACACACACACCACAATCTAGGGAAGATCTTACTTGGCTCGCTCCAAGCTTTCCAGCTCTGTTGATTTCCTATTGGAAACACGACAGGTCAGACTTAAGATGGGAAAGGATTTCTTTCAGACTCGGGAGATTTCTGTGAACTTTGCAGTAGCCCCAAACCCACACTGGCACCTTTCACCTTGCCTTTGACCGAGTGAAAAAGGTCCAGATCACACACATTTGTTCATTTCCCTTTACCGACTGAGATTGTTTTCCCCCTTTATTGAAAAAAAAAAGATAAAAATCAATTTCTTAATTTCATTTAAAAAAAAGAAAAGAAAAGAAAAGAAAAAAGCCAAGAACATTATCTCTTTCCTAGCAAAGCAAGATAGGATAAGTGATTATCCTAAAATTGTATGAAGTAGAGGTGGGGACAATTAAAAAAATTAGTTGCTACGACCCCCGCCCCCCCCCACTCCAGCTTTGCCTTTTACACCAGCATTCCAGTATTTGAGAATGAAAGGGGGGGAAAGGCCACTCTTCCCCAGCTTGGCACGGCTGCTCCGAGTGATTGATGTGGAATTTTACTGCCATCCAATGGTAAGTGCCTCGCATAGCTCAAGGAAACGTCGCAAGCTTTTTGATCGAATTGCAGCCGAGGGAATTCAACTGGTAGAACTGCCACCCGCGCCTCTCCGCTTGTTCCGTGGGTGGGAAGAAATACGGCGAGCGTCTCAATCTATCGTGCGTTCTCCAAATTCAATTTAACAGTGAATTACTAATATTGCTGAACGTAATTACCTAAATGAATAAATCAACCTTGGGATACTCACTAGAGAGCAGGCTGCGGCATAATATTAATTTCTACATGCGCCTTATCGCCCTATTTGTTTAAAATGTTCCTTTGTTGTTGTTGTTGTTGTTGCTTTTACAACTAACCATCTTCTCCTACCAGGTTCTCCCCCCCCCCCCCCCGCCAAATTCCAAAATAGCCTTTCTGAAAAGACAGTTCTCTGTTTTCCTTGTGCAGTTTTGAATGGTGTTACCTGCCTCTATACGTCACATAATTTCTGATTAACATGAAATTGCATACTGTTTTAATTACAATCTCCATCCCTAAATGATTGAGTATTTAGATCATTTCTCAAAAAGGCAAAATAAAAATTATGTCTGATTGATGTAAATGAGTTTGTGCTTTAAATATTCAAGCTTAGTTATTTAAAATTCCTGGCTTGAGGCAGAGTTGATAGGTAATGCACTAATTTTACTTTTCATTAACATTAACTAAAATCTGTTTGAAATTACAGTCAATTGCCATGACAAAGTGATTGAATAAAAGTTTATGGAGAAATACATGGTGGAACTTATTAATACACGAAGGGCACTTGGCTGGTGCGTGCGTTTAGCTCCGTAGTTAGTTTAAATACAAGCCAAATCCAGGTAACTTAGCTGGCCCATAGTAAGGAAAGTCTTTCTATTGTCATTTTATTCAACTGAGTGTGTGTGTGTGTGAGTGTATGTGTGTGTGTGTGTGTGCACCGTGGTTTTTGCACATGTCACAAAAGGATACTTCTGAAGAATAACAGCACGACCTTGACCCACATCAACCATGAAACGCCAGGCTAGTAAAGAGCAGAAAGGAAGCTTCCCGTTATCGGATGTTGTTTAAATTTTCATCCGCCGATAGGGAGTAAGTGTGCTTTTGTTTCACCCGCTTAGTGTTCGCACCCCCCCCCCCCCCCGTGATCTTTGCTGACCTCAGGTTTTCCTCGCGACAGTTTTTAAATAAAAAGACGTCCACGGAGGACCACAAAATCGTACTTTGTCTCAAGCCCTGCTCTTGACAAGACTGGAAATCACCTCAAGGATCGCATTGCCCAGAGAAAGATCGGTGGCTGACTGGCTTCTAAGGATTTGAGATCAATCTAATTCCCAGCAGCAGTTCGATACTGCCTGCCTCGTAGACAGCATAACAGATGCAAGTTTACGTGCTGTATAAACATATTTACACACGATTCATAAACATATTTATACACTATTAAGTGGTGTGTTGCAGGAAGATTTACACGTGGGAGCCGCTATTCCATTTCAAACGTCAGTGCCCATTTACGAGGGCGGTTTTAAAGCTCGCCGCCGATAGCTCATCCTTTAATTGACGTTACGCTACAAATGCTCCCACCAGAGAAAGTGACTCGGCGCGGCTGATGGTCAACCGTCTAGCAAGCGCCGGGTCACCTTCTGCTCCACCTGTGCCAGAAGTAATTAAATTATAAACGAGGTCTGTGGAGTCATGACTTCACACACTGTGTGTGTGTGTGTGTGTGTGTGTGTGTGTGTGTGTGTGTGTAGCAAACTACCACATACACTACAGGCCGCGATGGCCGTAAATATCCAGGGTGGGTTAGCTATCTGCTTCTTTCTTCAGTGCGTGCCTTATTGCCTGCCTTGTATTACATCTGCATTATACTTAAAGATTATTTGGGAGGAGATCTATTTACACTGCCGCAATCTTCTGTTTGATGGGTTCCCCACTACACACCCACCCCCAAAAATGGGGGGGGAAAAAGTTCCTTACACGGAAAGTCCCTTTCCGTGATAGCCGTTCCCATGCCTAAATGGAAGGAGCCCATTGCGTCTCTGCCAGGCAGCAATGCCAGCCGTCCACCCAAACCACTGCTATCATCAGACCCCGGCAAAGCCCAGGGCTTCTGCCCCCACCCCCCCCGCCAAAGACACCATCAGCATCGGACGGAGATAAAAGCACACCCTTCTGATGAATATACACGACATGATTAAAACCCCAAGTCCCTACGGTTTAAACCTGGAAGATGTTTTAATTATCTATTTAACATCTTGCTATTTCTGGAATTCTGACTGAGAAGGCTTCTGGCGTAGTGTCGCACGGAATGTCCTTTCTTTTCCCTCTTTTTCTTCATATACCGAGCTGCTTTTTATTCTCCAGATGTAAACACGAGGAGGCTGGTCTTTCGTCTTTCTAAACCCCATCAGATAAAAGGAAAGGTACAAGCTCAGAAAACCACTCGTTCTCATTGAGGCTCAGATAGATAGATAGATACATACGTACGTACATACATACATACATACACGATAGATACAGACATACCTAGACGATAGATACATACGTAAGTACATCCATAGATAGAGAAATGTGATATGTATACATATATGATAGATACAGTATATTTATATCACATCAATTGTAAAACAGATATTCTTCTCTTACCTGTAGAAATGTAGCTATGTTCCTTAAAATTTTCATAGACTTCCCATGTACATTTTTATAAACAGTTCTTTAATTGTCATGATCAAATTCCTCCTGGGGGGCAGGAGAAAGAATTTAGAATGGTAGCTATTGTGTGTGTGTGTGTGTGTTACACACACACACACACTCACAGACAGATGTTTGCTTCTCTTTGAGGAACTTAGTCCCCCCAGATTTCCACCGGCCAGTCTTTTAATCCGACCAAAGTACCGAGAATATAATTCTTTGTACATGTTCCTCTAACTAAATTAATTTTCCCCGGCCAGGACCTAGCTGAACTTCATGGAATTCTTGGAGGAAAATGGGAAGCCCTGTCAACACAGAGGACATTACCAACCGATCCTCAGACACTCCAACGGTAACGGACGATTTCTTATCAAGTTAAAAGAAAAAAGGAGCACAGCATCATGTATTACTGCCTTCTGATCTACAGCATTGCTTTACATCCCCACCAGGTTTAGTTGTACACACCAGTGCGTTTCTGTGTACCTCCCGAGGTCTAATTGCACACCTGTAATGAATTGTACTTTTGAAAAAGAAAGAAAATCTATGCCAAGACGCATTCGACGCGGAAAGACAGCATCCTGGGACAGCTCGGTGTTCATTCCGCCACTGTAGTCACTTTTGCATATTGAACTTTCAAAACAAAGGTAGCGTGAGGCCGTCCTGTTTTCAAAATTAGAAATTGGACGGTGCCTAGGTGCTAGTAGGAGGCGGATGGGCGGATAGGCTCTCCTTTCGGTTTCTCAACCTCCCGGCCCTTCTGGCTCCTCCGAGGAGCCAGATTTCCGTCTTGCAAGGGGGCATTTGCTAACTAGAGGCGGTGGCAGGCTCCCAGCTCTCGGCTCCAGACCAGGGCTGGCTGATCACACAACAGCTTTGATGGCGGCTTGACTCCGCCAGAATCCCGCTGCCCTGCCCTCAAGGTTTGTGTCCTTCGGTTTGTGGCGAGAGAGGAAGTGACACTTGGGTCTCTGCTTGGCCTCAAGGAAGGAGCGTTTCCTCCGGAGGGATATTTTCACTCGACTCCATGCACACGGAGCAGGACACGAAGTCTCTGTTTTCAGGGGCTGGGTTTGATGTGCGGCTGGCTGGAGCCTCTGTTTAAGATTCCAGAAATGACCCTGGGACCAAAGAGTCCATATTTAAGTGACTTTCCCTTCTACAGAAGGAAGAAAGTAACGTGAAGGGGGACACAGTAACTGGCGGTGGGCTCAGCGTCCTGGATGCATTCAACCACTGAATCATGGGGTCCGCCACCCGCGTCGGCGATTCCCCTTCAGGACGAGAACCAGGCAGAATGAGCCCTGGCTTTCTCGCCCTTGTCTCTTTGCTCCGGGTTTTCTTTTTCCAGCTCTCTTGGGCTCAACGTCCTTTTCCTCTCAGCGCGAGTACGACGTGAGATCTTGTGCCGGGCGCTTGAGTCCGCTGGGTTCTAATAATAAGCTCACAGCGTTTATAGGGCGCTATTCACGCACCACATTCCCAGTGACACTTGGAGGTTCTGTATGAATTAGGAGTACATCAGGCCCCGTAAGTGATTCAGCGAGTCCCCTTGGGGGCGAGCCGCGCCGCCACACCCGCCGTCTCCCGCATCTATGGTCAGTGTGATTTTCTGTGAGAGACTCCTGATGAGATTACTGAGAAATTAGGAACTAATTAAGCATACAGACGCAACGTGTCCAGTCCCCCGTCCAATAGACAAGCCGCCGCCGATGCCCCCGGGATCCTCTTCAACCTCGCGCTAACAAGCGGGAAAGGCATCATGGAGACAGATACGTCCACCGTTCTGAAACCCACGTGCGCGTGATGGACCACGCCGGGCCGGCGGGTGGGAACGCACACACGTCGGCGACAGCACCCGGGCCCAGAGAGAGCTCACGCTCCCCACGCACGCAGCCCACGCGTGATCGGGTTCCAACGCCTGCGTCCGCAGCGCGGTCTCCCGAGCGGGGGCCCGCCGGCGGTTCGAACCCCCGGGCGGGCAGCATCCGTTCGCTCGCTGGTGTTGGCGGTGAGCCTCCGCGGCTCAAGACGCTTGCTTTGTGAGCACTCTCAGCCGCTAGCTACGTCGAAGGCGACGCTCGGTTGTCAACATTTATTAGACTTGAGTCTTACCAAGATGTCTGTGGATATGACTAGTATTTGGGGTATTCATATCCAGGGAAATTGTAGTTTCCAAATAACAAGATCACAAATAATTTTATCACACACACACACACACACACACACACACACACACACACACACACACCCCAAAATCGATCAAACCCAGGGCCTTGTGCATATGATGCAAGGGCTCTGGTACTGAGCCCACACCAATCAGGTTTGCACCAGAAAAAGCACATGCATGTAAGTGTGCACTTGTGTGTGTGTGTGTGTGTGTGTGTGTGTGTGTGACTAGGTTCTGTGTCAAACATTGTTATTCAAATCAGCTTTGGGAATTGGTGGGAATCACAGCAGCAAAGGCAAGGGGAATTCTTTCTGGTTAAGTGCAAAGTAGTCGGATTCATTCAGAATTAGGATTTTGTATGACAGATCTTTTCTTACCCCAACACCTATTTCTGTGGAGTTTCGTGCAGCTCAGTTACAAGGAATAGTTCTGAAGGATGGCTAATAGGGCATCACATTCATTTCTTTTGTGTGTGTTGGTTTGGTTTGGTGCCGGTCCTGGAGCTTGAACTCAGGGCCCAGACGCTGTCCCTGAGCTTTATGTCTCAAGGCTGGTAGCGCTCTATCACGCGGTCACAGCTCCACTTCTGGCCTTGTGTGTGTGTGTGTGTGTGTGTGTGTGTGTGTGTGTGTGTGTGTGTGTGTGTGGTTAATTAGAGATAAGAGTCTCATGGCCTTTCCTGACAAGGCTGGCTTCGAACCAGGATCCTCAGATCTCGGCCTCCTGAGTAGATGGGATGACACTCCTTTCTTGTGGCATTGTTTGGGCATGAATTTATCTTCTGACCTGAAATCCCCTTCCCATGCAATACAGGTTGTCATTACAATTGAGTCCCTTTCGTGCTTCCGAAAGGCTGACTTTAATTTAAAAAAAAAAACCCAACAACGAGAAGAACGAATGGGATGAACAGTATTGTCATCATGGCCACGTTTCTCTTAATGCCCTTAATGCCCTTGAAATCGTGGTATGATAGGTATAGGCAAGGGGATAGTCCCAAGGCTTTTTCTTTTTAACCAATTTTGTGGAGGTGTCATACACAGTTTGGGGGGGAGGGGCTTTTTTGGGGGGGCAGCTATGGAGTCAGGAATAAAGCGACACGCCATCGGTCTAGAGAATCGGACACGCGCGCATTCCCAGGCCAGGCACTGAGTAACCTGTGGTGGAACGCCATTAGCAAAGGCCTCGTGCGAGAGGATTTCGCACCCTAACCCGCGCGTCGCCTCGCCGGATCCGGATATGAGGGTTCACCGGCCGAGCCGCACCTGCAGGTTGGGGCCTGCTGGGCCCGGAAAGGACGGTGCGTGGCCGGCCACGGGCGGCCAAGTCTCTTTTTGGGGGGTGTGATTCCTAAACGTCGGACGCGTCGTGCCATTCCCACGTAGCTAAGCCGGTCGCTTTCTCCATGAATTATTCACGCGCCTACCTTCACGTTAACGATCAGCCCGACGAAGTTAAAAAAAAAAACACAAATCACACCGCGCCTAAAAATACCGACGCCTCTCGGGCGGCGGCGGAGGACGCGTTCTCCCCCCTCCCGCGAAGCCGGGGTGCCGGGCGCCACCTCCCCCCGTGAAAGCACCGAGCGCGAGGCTGCTGTCAGCATCTGTGCAAGCTCCTTCCCGCAGAGCTCGTTAACAAGCAGCCCCTCCCAGCACTTCACCCCCCCCCTTCTAGTACTTTCCATCCTGGCTAGGAGGTCCGTAGGGCCATCCACCCAGATGGGGGTGCTACCTCCTGGGAGGAACGCAGCCTTGAGAGTCATGTGCTCACGCACACGCACGCGCACACACGCACACACGAGTGTGCTTTGTGTTCTTCTCTGCCACAGCACTGGGAGGCTCTTCGCCAGGGAGTCTGCCCTCCTCTCCCTGGGTCGGAATTCTAGATCCTTCGTGGCCCGGGTTTCTAACTACGCCACACCCCAGCTACCCCGTCTGCAATGGCTCTGACCAGAGCTGATCCACGATGGGTTCCAGCAGAGCAATAGAGCCGTCGTTCAACAAACAAAAAGCAAAACACACCCTCGGAAATTTGGGGTTTCTCACGTGCTATTTTTTCCTTGATGCTCCCTGACTCCCTGACGCGCGCGTGTGTGTGTGTGTGTGTGTGTGTGCGCGTGCGTGCGCACGCGCCCCTTAGGCTCCTCAATGAAGCCGAGTGTGGGTGTAAAGCTACAATTCCAGCACTCAACAGGCTCGGACAAGAATACTAGGATCTATCCGTCTGTCTGTCTGTCTACCGTCTACCCATCTATCTATCTATCTGCCTATCCATCTGTCTACCTATGCCTGTATCACCCATATCTGTACATACACCTATATCAATATATCAATATCTATAATAAGGTATTTCATGAAATGTATGTGCCGATGCCTATAGGGGCATCTATAATTTTAGGGACATTTAATACCCTTCCATTTCCAACTTAGGAAAAGTGGACACATCTCCAACACGCCTGCCTCCGCCTGGTTTGGGCCAAGCTGGGTTTCCGCGGCTTGACACGGACTTTCCACGCAGACCCCCCCCCCCCGCCCCGAGCCCCCGCCCGTCGGGCCTGTCCACGGCTGAGCCCCGGGGCTGCTGGGCGGCGGGGGCGGAGCTCGCGTCTCTGCCCGGGCGGGAGGTGGGCAGCGGCGGCTGGCGCGGGCCGGGCGGGCGGCGGGCGGCCGTCCAGGCGGGCCGAGCTTCCCGGGGCGTCTCTCGCAGCAGCGCCGCCGTCGAAGGCGTTTCCTTCGCAGCCATCTGGCCCGGGGATTTTTAGCGATTTGTGTGGTTTTTTTCCCTTCTTCTTCTTGTCGACAGAGCGAGCCACAAAGCGAAGGAAGCAGTAGCTCTTCTCCGCGGTGCCATCATGGAGCCCACCCTTCCCCAGGAGCTCACAGAGCCCAGGAACCTGCCCCCCCCGCCCCCCGGGAGGCCCGTGCTCCCCGGCCGAGGGGGCGGCCTGGGACTCGCTTCCCCCACGACACAGGGACGCTGGCCTGTCTTCTTTAAGATCACGACTGTCACCACGGATGCAGTTACCCTTTCTGCTTATCTACCATCTATCAATGCATCCAAGTCACGTGAGCTCGCGGCCTGCAGAACTGTCCCGACAAAGCTGGAACGAGGTTTCGGGGGTACGCGGGTACCGCCGCGGTTGGCCACTCATGGAAGCTTAGATCGGGTCTCCTGGGTGCCCGAGGAGGCCCAGGAGGGAACGCACTGAGGATGCGAGGGGGGCGCGTCGTCGTGGAAGTGTGAAAGCCACAAAGCGAGTAGAAAGCACACGAAGGATGATCACAAGGGAGAAGCACCGGGCCCCATGGGAAGGAGGCCCACGAGGCCAAGAGTGGATTCCCCCGCAGAGACGTGTCAGGGTGCGAGGAGTGGACGGACACAGCCCCACACTACGGGAAACGGGATCCTCCCACCAAGAATAGCACACGCGCACGTCTCCTGAAGAGCGGAAGCAGAGCCGGGCGCTGATGCCGCACGCCCGTCATCCTGCTACTCGGGAGGCTGAGAGCTGAGGATCGCGGTTCAAAGCCGGACTTGTATCTCCAGTGAGTCACCGGAAACACTGGGAATGGTGCGGTAGCTCACGGCGTAGAGACAAAAGCTCAGGGACAGCACCCAGGCCCTGAGTTCAAGCCCCAGGATCAGCAAGAAAATTAAATATCGGTTGATTAGCGAAAAGGAAGAAATGGGGACGTTTCCAGACACACAAAAATCAAGGGAATCCATCACTTCCCTCTTGACTGGCAAACAGGGAAAAAAAAAAATATGTCTTGTGCTCAACTAGTTTAAATTTTCCTACCAGATACAAATTTACCTTTCACCACCGACATTGATCACCGTGATGGGTTACCGTGCCAGGCCCAACCAAAAAAAACCTACAGGAAGCGGTCCGTCTAGACACAAGGATATTTGCCCGCAGTCTTGATCACACGCGAGAGCAGCTTCCGTGACAAAGATTAGCTGGGGTTCGGTTGCGTTAATTAGGAGGACCACAGCACACTCAATCAAGTGATAATAGATGAGTCGTAATTGGTGTCGAACTCCACGAACTCGGCTTTGGAATTCTATCCCGGGGTTTTATTCTATTTTGGGAAATATCGCTCTAGAAGATACGGGGCGGGGGGGAAGGGGAGATGATGGTGCCAAATCATCTCCTCTCCGTGGGCCGCATTTCATCTTCAAACATCTGGCGAGGGGCTTTCTAGTTCTAAACTACTGTCAGGGAAAACTGTGAATCCGCCGCCACACACGTCTCAAAGAACCGAGGAGGTTGCAAATCACCCCTCGAGGTAGCGGGAGACGCCGCCTTCCTACAAACGTGCGCCAGCGAGGCCTTACTCCGCCAGGGAGGCAGGGAGGAGAAAGCCCCAGAAGAGGGCACACCCGGCTTACACACTCACACCCGGCCGCGTGCAACGCAGCACAAGAACCCCGTGGGTGTCCCCAACCGAGAGATAAATCTGCGGAGAGACGATGTCCCTGTAGAAGGCGTGGTGCCTGGACCGACGGAGAGAACTTTCCAGTGGGGGACGCAGAACGCTTCCTTGAGTTTTCACAACCTTTTATTCTTCTTCTTATTATTATTATTACTACTACTTGGGAAATAAAGCGTCTTAAAAATGAAGGGCTTGCAAATCCGATGCTGAGCCAAGAAGGCCATATGGGAAGCTTCACCTGAGCGAGGGGGGAAAGAAAACATGTTGTCAAGAGCTCTCTCTCCTGGGCTCTCCTGGGCTCCGGGTCGCTGCCGACAGGGGGCTGTGAAAACCAACCTAGCCCTGCCTTCCAGCCGAGAGCAGCCGCGCAGGGGAGATAGGACTGCACTTCCCTCCAGAAGAAAGGCAGTCCTGCCCCAGTTTCCCTGCGTCCGCGGCATGTTTTCAGTTCATCCTTTCCTCCTCCATGTGGCCATCTCCTCGCGGGACCGCCCGCTACCTGCTCTCGAGTGGAACATTACATAGATGTGCACACAGGTCGCATTCATGTATACAGTACACACACACACACACACATTCACACTCACACACACCTGTCATCCTAGCTACTCAGGAGACTGAAATCTGAGCAGTGAGGTTCAAAGCCAGCCCCAGCAGGAAAGTCCGCGAGACTCTCGTCTCCGATGAGCCACCAAACCACGCCAGAAAGTGGAACTGTGGCTCAAAGTGGTAGAACATTAGCCTTGAGCAGAAAAAGCTCAGGGACAGCACCCCGGCCCCAGGGCTGCACTCTGTTATATACGTATATGTATATATGTATCTATACATGTACATGTATATATAATATTATGTATATATTTACTATATGTGTATTATATATAAATGTGTGTGTGTGTGTGGTAAACCATTTGCATTAAGATTCGTTATTGAGTAGAGGAGCTAACTGACTAGGCCATCAGCAGGTAGAATAAGCAGGCGTATACTTTTCCTCCTGACTCAGTTCAGATAGTTAACACAGTCAACCCTGCGGTCAAAGATGGGGACAGCCTCCCACAGTCTTACTTCTCCTCTCCGTGTCGATGCCTGTGTTTATCTGTGAGCTCCGGCTCCGGAGAGAACACGCAGACTTCGGCCTTCTGAGTCTCGCTTTACTCACCACGACACCCATGGCCAGCAGGTACAACCTTGTTTCGGGGAGTAGAAATCGCCCTCGTTCAGCTGAGTTAAGAAGAAAACAAGGGGGCTTTAGTGACTGTGCATCTCTTGGCCAGGGATCAAAAAATTAAGTTCTTGTGTTCTGTGTTTAAGTAGGTCTCTAGCAACCAAATTATGCAACCAAATACAAATTATATATTGTGCTATATATAGAGAGAGAGAGACAGAGAGAGACAGAGAGATCTCTTCCAAAAGGACAATGTGCAATATACCTTTTTTTCCCTGGCTCTTTCTCTGCAATTATGCTAACAAGCATCATGCTGGGAAAGGATTAGTTCTGATGGACAATCAAAGACAATGCTTCCTTCCTGGCTTAAAAAAAAAAATAAGGGGGGAAAAAAAAGGTGAGAAAAGACGCAGGGGACAGAGCTGCAGTGACTAGGCCAGCCAGCAGCAGGCGGTCCATCTGACCATTAGGAAGCAGTGCTGGGGAGATAGTGGGGACCCCCCCCCCACTCCCGGGACCCCTCAGGGCCCGAGCCTGCCCCAGCTCTGACCAGGATGCCATTCCTGACACCCGGCCAGGTTAAGACTTCCATGGGGGGAGGGGGGGAGAGCATTTGGCAACCCGGCAGGGACCAGGCAAGCGTCCTTCCGGAGGAGAGCGAGCGGCCAAGTGTGGGTACCGCGGTGGATGCCAGGATCCACGGCGCTCCTCCACACCGCCTTCCAAGTCTCCCGTGGAAACGGATGGGCAGCAGAAGGAGGGGAAGGGGGGGGAGTGTGTGTGCGCGTGCGTGCGTGTGTGTTGCAGAACCCTGATACTACAGGGGGGAAGTGCAGGTCTCTAGCGAATCAATCACGTGGTACTGAGTCAACACCCATGGATAAGGAATGGGGGGGTGAGGTTGCTTCCCCCCCCACTGCCATTTGCACGACGGTGAATGGAAAACCACGCCCGGAGCCCGCCAAGGAGGGGAGGGCGGGCGCCGGGGCCATGCGTGTGCGTGCACAGTGGGCCTTCTCCACGGGAAGGGGGAGGAGAAGGCCAGAGCGGACGGGGCGGGGAAGGCTCGGCGCCGGCCGGTACGGGGCTGGGGCTCTCAGGCCTCCACCAGCTATGCGGGCCGCCGTGGGCTTGAAAGCCGTCCACACACGCACACGCGGGCCACTGGGCAGCGGCCGGTGGGCGGCCCGGGCGTCGAGGGGTGTGCGATTCCAGTTACCCGCTCGCTACGCACGGCGTGCCGCAGGGAGGGATGGGACCTTGATTTGCTCCACTCTCGTCTCAATTTTTCTCTTTTGGGGGGGTGGGTACTTTTATTAGATATCTTTTCTTTTGGGGGAGCCGCTAGAGTCTCTTTTCATTTAAATTTCGGAGTCATCAAGGGGAAAATGCTTTGCGCTCTCTATGGCATCTCCTTCCTTCCTTAAGGCACGTTTTCACAAGTCTGTTTTCATTTCATTATCTTGTTTGTTTGTTGTCCATAACTGCGACCACAAAGATTAGATGTCAGGAGGCTGAGATCAGAGGATCCAGGTTCAAAGCCAGCCTAGGGCTGGGGATATGGCCTAGTGGCAAGAGAGCTTGCCTTGTATACATGAGGCCCTGGGTTCGATTCCCCAGCACCACATATATAGAAAACGGCCAGGAGGGGCGCTGTGGCTCAAGTGGCAGAGTGCTAGCCTTGAGCAAAAAGAAGCCAGGGACAGTGCTCAGGCCCTGAGGCCAAGGCCCAGGACTGGCAAAAAAAAAAAAAAAAAAAAAAAACCAGCCTAGGTAGGAAAGTCTGTGAGACTCATTTCCAATGAACCACCAGAAAATTGGAAGTGGTAGAGTGGCAGCCTTGAGCAAAAGAGCGCTTTTCTTCTTCTTCTTCTTCTTCTTCTTCTTCTTCTTCTTCTTCTTCTTCTTCTTCTTCTTCTTCTTCTTCTTCTTCTCTTCTTCTTCCTCTTCCTCCTCATCTTCATCTTCCTCCTCCTTCTTCTCCTCTTCCTCCTCCTCCTCCTCTTCCTCCACTTCCTCCTCCTCTTCTTCCTCCTCCTCTTCCTTCTCCTCCTCCTCTTCCTCCACTTCCTCCTCCTCCTCCTCT
Organism: Perognathus longimembris pacificus; assembly: GCF_023159225.1. Classification (NCBI taxonomy): domain Eukaryota; kingdom Metazoa; phylum Chordata; class Mammalia; order Rodentia; family Heteromyidae; genus Perognathus; species Perognathus longimembris. The sequence continues at coordinate 1,551,447 of NC_063186.1, forward strand.
TCCTCCTCTTCCTCTTCCTCCTCTTCCTCCTCCTCTTCCTCCACTTCCTCCTCCTCTTCTTCCTCCTCCTCCTCCTCTTCCTCCTCCTCTTCCTCCTCCTCTTCCTCTTCCTCCTCCTCTTCCTCTTCCTCCTCCTCTTCCTCTTCTTCCTCCTCCTCCTCTTCCTCCTCCTCCTCCTCTTCTTCCTCCTCCTCCTCTTCCTCCTCCTCCTCCTCTTCCTCCTCCTCCTCCTCCTCCTCCTCTTCCTCCTCCTCCTCCTCCCTCCTCCTCCTCCTCCTCCTCCTCCTCCTCCTCCTCCTCTTCTTTTTTTTACAAAGCCAGAGTCAGAGCTGGTGATAACTTCGCCACACCCAGGAGTCGGTGGCCCTCATTACCTGTGATAATGGGAGCACCGGCTCTGTGTAGACCCGGGGCTCTGGGTGCCTGCCTGTCCCTTGTAGCTCTCAGTGCTGACACAGCCCTGCTAGGAATATCGGTCACTGCGTCCTGAGAGCACTGGGAGTCCCAGGAACGAGGAGAAGCCTGAACTCCCGCGTCACCAGGCAGGAAGCGAGGAGCCTGGGGCTCGGAGTGAGAACCAAACGACGAGAGCACAGCGTTGCAAGGAATTGATTCTCTTTTTCCTTTCAACTTTTTCCTTAAAGGTTCTCGTAGAGGTGACGGGCAGAGAGGTTGCCGTTACGGAAGTCGGGTAACGAGTACATTTCTTTTTGGACAGAGTCACCCCTTCCCCTTCCTCTCTCAGCTGCACACTGCACTGAAGGCCGGTGCAGGACTGCCGGTGTAGCCCAGGCTCTCTTTGCTCCAGAGGCATCATCTTGGCGGCTGGGGGTTCCCCCGTGGCGTGACTATCTCTCGCAAGGCACCCCGAGAAACGTATCTCAGTGATCAATACAGCACTTACCAGCCCCCAAACTTCCTCTTAATCAGGAACAAATGACGGATAGCACCGCGAGTAAGTAAATGGATAGCTGAATTGCTCCGAGTTGTTTTAATAATTGCTCAGCTAACCATTTAAATTATCAGAGATCTTTACTCGTGCCGTGTCCTATAAATGCCGGAGATTAAAAATTAATCAACACGATTTACGTAACTAAAAGCCACCATCTAATGGGATATTTTTTCAATAAGAACGACAGCAGTAATTATGCTGGAGAAAAAAAAAATATCCATTCCTGTAGTTTGAACGATTATAGCAATTTCTGCCAGGGGATTTCTCAGTCAGATTCTAGTTCTGGGCTACAGTGATTATTATAATGGTTATTAATGAGGAGTCATTTTGATACTTCTAGCCGTGTTTAGGTGTCAATGCCTTTTTGAAAGCAACGTGTTTAGCATATTAATAATAAAGATTGCATCGGGCTGACTACCAAATCTAGCATTATAATATATATGCATATATATATGCATATTTTTTTCTCTTCTTCTACAACGTGGCCAACTAGACATGGAGAAACCATGGAACTTTTTTTTTTCTTTACCAAGGGCCTCTCTTTTTAATTACCTACAGAGTTCATTAATGGCCCCGCCATGCTTCCCATGGCAGGGGAGGGGGTCAGAGGTGCTAACCCGCATCGAGGTGACAAGTGACAATCCCTTGTGGAAGTCACTCCGGGGGACTGCGTTAGAGTGAGAATTGCCTTTTCAGATTGCCAACAGGAAGTGAGGGGCACCGGGCCATCGGAGGTTAGGATGATTGAAGTAATTAAAATGGCTATTGACAGGCGGGGAGCCGGCTGGGCCTCGGGTGAAGTTCCCCAGGAAGGCCTTCACCCATCTTAGAGGTGATGGAATAAATACGTCGGGTGAGGGGGGGGGGGCACACGCACGCACACGCACACGCACGCGCACGCACGCACACACGTAGAGATTTAAATGCGTACACATCATGGGCCCAAGACGTAAGGTAAGAAGGGCTTCTCGCCCTTCCTCGCATGTCAACCCCCCCCCCGCCCCGATATCATTTCTCCACCTTTCGGAAATCTGTTCTTTCTTGGTGCGTACCACGGGGTAGACACAGGGAAACCACTTCACAACGATTGTGTCCAGAAAAAGTCAGTATCCAGCCAGCCACAAACGAACGCGTCAGAGATGCTTCGGGTGTGTCACCGGAGCGAGATAATCTTAGTTGTTGTTTCCGTTTTCTGGGGTCCGGTTCAACAAATGTTATCTTATGGGATCCGACGTCCATAGGTACCTGCACCCAGAAGGCAGGTCATCTTTACGAGGTTTCACTTACCGTAGTAAGGTGGGCAAAATGAACATTTAACAAGTAATGCTCGTTGATGAGCTTCAATCTAAGTGAAACAATTTTTTTTTAAATGATTTTGCATGGATTTAGAAGCGGTAGCTTTGGCATGAACTTAAATCGTCTCAATGGATTTTCTTCCTGAGACATTTCTAACATTTTTTTTTTAAACCACACTTTCATCTTTCCCCTTGCTTCTGGGTTGACATGGTTAGGAATACAAATTTGTATTCTGCAAATGTACGTACAACTGACGGTGGCTTATTTTCTGGTGAGATGAAGGCCGCGGCTGTGTGGATCCTATTGGAAAGTGTTCATCGCCTTTAAGTCCGTTATCTTAACTCCCTCTCCGTCAAGTTTCCTCGCGAGCCCAGGCCGGGCGTGGAACGGAGTGTGAGCAGGCTTTGATGGCTAGGGATCGCAGAGCTGCTGAGACAGACTCCCAAGCTCCCTTTCTTTCTCCCATTCTTCGGCCCTCTTTGACGCGTGTATCTGATTTCTACAGTAATGCACGCATCCTTATCTGACGTTAGGCTGATATACACGAGCACAGATATATAATTCCTTATTTTCTGATCCTTTTGGAACAGACAAAGCACATTCAAGAGAAGTATCCCTTGAATGTCACTCGGCAACTTATCATAGAAGGGCCATCGGAGCATGGAAATAAATACCTCGTGGAAAAATAGAAAAACACTGGGCGGTAAACACCCGTCGTTTCATTGAACATAAAGAACTCGTGATAAGGGGGTTCGGGAGGGGAAGAAACTGGGAGAAAATGAGGGACGGGTGACACGGTTCCGAAAGAAATGTACCCACTACCAGGCGTCTATGACTGTAACCCCTCTGTACATCACCTTTACCATAAAATTTAAATTAAGCAAAACCGTGATAATGTATTATTCTGAAAATGTCAGAGTGTGTGCCCAGGCTTTGTAGGAATTCTCGGTTAAACCACAGTGGCGCAGATTATTTCAAATAAAGGTGGAGGGGTTATAGGACTTCCAGAAAATGTTCTAGGATGAACGCAATCTGGATGAATGAATAATGACATCACTGCAATGTAAAACATACACATTGCATAAAATATATAATATATAGCGTAGATGTGTGTGCGATGTGTTATGAGAGTCAGGTTAGCATCATGCTAACAGAAGTGAAATAACGTCATTGTTTTTCAATATCACGGAACAGTCACAAGAAAGTTGAAGGGTAAGTAAAAAAAAAAAAATCAAACGGGAATAATCCAAATTCTGTTTACTAATTAGCAACCTAAAATTCCTTTGGTAAAACCCAACTGGTATGAGCCATAATTGTATATTTACTGACAAGGAGTTGAGTTAGACCTTAAATGATTATGCAGATGCTGTTTGTTTACAAATAAGCCAATTTGCAGGTCCAGGTCCAAATTTAGAACCAATTTAGAGTAAAGTTGGTTCACTCTCGAGGCTAATAACAAATTAGTACTTGCCCATAACTTTGGCCATAACACATACCTCAGATGCCATAATGTATACACAACAGACAGAGTACCACTGCGTATGAATGAATACACAATAATGAAGATATACTAGGTGAATTGCCCTTATGTCATAGCTATAACACACACGCACTACACACACACACACACACACACGCACACACACACGCTGGGTGGATTATCTTTGTACCAAAGGCATGCTCTAGCATACGCATGTCAAGTGACAGAGCATTGTATTTGCCTAGCAGGCACAGAAGGCCCTGAGTTCGAGCCCCAATCCTGCCGTCTTGGCAGGAACGGTGATCGATCGCATGAGGCCTGTTTGCAGGAGACCCCTTTGTGCGTGCACAGACCTAGTTCCAGAAGGATCACCGCGTAAGAACACTGTGCCCGGGGTGCACAATGTGGGCGGCCTACCGCAGAGACTCACGTGCGTTTCCCAACACCCCCCCGCCCCACCCCCCACGACCGCGAAAGACACCCCACCTTTCCACCCACCTCAACTTTTCACTGTGCTCCACTTCATCACATTAACTTTTTACCTTGCAACAGATCTCAAATTTTCGCCTTATCACTTCAGTTAAACACGTTTGCTTCCCTCTTGCTACGGGGCGCCTTTTCTTTTGTTGGTGGCGGGGGGTGGGGCGGGGGAAGAAGATTTTTCTTTTTTAAGGGTGAAGAAACCCTGCAGATGGCAGCGTGGCAGGCACCGGTCTGTACGGCGGGCGGGCGGGCGGGCGGGCGGGCGGGGCGGGCGGGCAGCAAACCACTGTTTCCATCACCCACACGCCTGGCGGGAAACCTTAGCCTTTTACGATCACAACCATATGGAAGACATTCACGAATAAGGCCGATTTACCGTATTTTTTTTTCCCCCACGTAAAATACCTCCTATAGCTGGGCGCTGGTGGCTCGCGCCTGTCATCCCAGCTACTCAGGAGGCTGAGATCTGAGGATCAGGGTTCGAAGCCAGCCGGGTCAGGAAAGTCTGTGAGACTCTTATCTACAATGAACCGCGCAGAGAAAAGGCTGGAAGTGGCGCTGTGGCTCAAGTGGTAGAGTGCCGGCCTTGAGCGGGGACGGGCTCAGGGACTGAGCTTTTTTTTTTTTTTTTTTTTTGCCAGTCCTGGGCCTTGGACTCAGAGCCTGAGCACTGTCCCTGGCTTCTTCCTGCTCAAGGCTAGCACTCTGCCACCTGAGCCACAGCGCCCCTCCTGGCCGTTTTCCATATATGTGGTGCTGGGGAATCGAACCCAGGGCTTCATGTATACGAGGCAAGCACTCTTGCCACTAGGCCATACTCCCAGCCCCAGGGACTGAGCATTTTTTAAGGTGGGGTTTGATGGCAGCAGTGCACACCTAGCCTGATACCAGAATACCAAAGTCCGGGTCCCCTCCACCTCCTCCTCTTCTTCCTCCTCCTCCTCCTCTTCTCCTCCTCCTTCTCCTCCTCCTTGGTTTTATATAGATAGTAAACAATGCCTTCTTGCACAGAGCAGCATGGAGAAGCTCTCGTTTGGCTTGGTCTTTGCATGGACTGGCTATCAGCTCAACAACAGCCATCCGGTAAGTCTGAGCCCCTCAAGTCTCAACCCATTTGCTGAAGTGTTTCCTGCCACAATTTCTAGTCCAAAATCCTAGGACACCAGCTGCCTGTCCAAGCAAACCCATCCTTCTCCAGGTGAAGACTCCAGGACCGCAAGGAAGAAGCACAGTTCTTGGCTAGCCATTGACACAGCAGTAATTTATCATTAACACACTGCTTGTAGGCCCGTGTGCTGGACTTTTCCAGCTAGTTGGAGTCACAGAAAGATGATCACAGCAAGTAGGAAGTACCTGTATCTCCATTATAGCCTATTCACTGGGTATCTTCTTCATCCTTATGAAGAAATGACGGCAAAACTACCAATAAAATAATAATAAAAGAATAATACCAGCCTATATGTGTATCATACTTATATAATAGTATGAGGTGCGATATATGATACATTTTAATAGATTACATAATCTATTATATAGTATATTGAACCTATTGTGTATTCATAGATGTTAAAATATATAATAGCATGTTATATAAGTGAATAAATATATAATTGAATAAATATATTTATTTTAAATAAACATATAGTACATAATCGATACAATGTATAATATATAACCAATGCAATATATAATACAAAAATTATTGTGCGTAACACATAAATACATATTATATTGATTATCTATAATATATTTATTCATTATACTATATTTAGTACTTATAGTATAATACTATACATTATGCTAGTATAATAGAATACTAGTATACATAGCATATAAAATATAGCGCATATAAAATTACTATTAGTACATAGAGCATAATACTATGTATATAATATAATGAATAAATATTAGCATATGTAATGTAGTCTATTACTATACATATGGCGTATTACTATATGTCATGTAATGAGTAAATATCTGTAAATGGTTCGGCTGAAATGTTGCACTCCTTCATAGTATACCAAAGACAATGGTCTCCAACCACTTCTTTCTGGAAAATTCCTTGCTCTGTTTTTGTGTGTGTGTGTGTGTGTGTGTGTGTGTGTGTGTGTGTGTGTGTGTGAAAAGCCACCTGACCACAATGAGAGTCTGGCGTCTGCGGTGCACGGGGGCCCGGTATTGTGGGGAGACGGCGCCCCCTACTTTCTCCTGGCTCAACGGCACCCCGCGTCTGGAGGAGGAAAAGATGCCATGAAGTCATTTCGCTTGGGGCACCGACGGAGGGATTCGTCTGGAAGGTTCATTAACCGGCGGTCACCCACGGTCTGGGGGCCACCACCCTGACACCCTCCGAGGAGGTGGAGGACGGTTCTAGAAGCGGGGCGCGGCGGGGGGAGGGGGGAATACCTGCTCTGAGGTTTCCTGAACTCGATCCGCAGGGCCACCCCAGGAGGGGAGAAGGCAGCTTTGAAAACCAACACCTTTGTTATTCCAACTGTGGGAGAGACACTGGGCTTTTCAGATGGCCTCGAGCTTTCTGCGCACTCACCAAACACAGATGGAGGCTGGACTCTTTGAACTGCATTTAAAAAAAAAAAGAAGAAGAAAGAAAAAGCAAAGAAAACCTGTCTCCAGGAATCGCAGCGGGTCTGTGGGTCGGCCTGCTGTTTCCGCCCGCTTGCCACTCTTGGGGACGGTGACAAGGAGTCGAATGGCTCCGTTTTAGAAGCCAGCCCTTACTGTGCCGAGGAGGGGCAAAGGTGCCTTTAATCGCGGGGTGAACGAGCCAGAAGGTGCGCACCTAGCCGCGCCTTTCACTGCGGGCTGATGTTTGGCAACGGGCAAGGAGGACCTGGAGCTCCATGGCTAGACCAGTGGCTGGCTCGGAGCGGTGCTCAGTCACCCAACGCTGTTGCTCTGTGTTGCATGGTAGTCACACATGGAAGTATTTCTTAGTAGCCTCTCTCTCTCTCTCTCTCTCTCTCTCATTGGAGTGCCCTTCAAAACAATCGCCCGATCACACCTGCCACCGGGAGGCAATGTCACCCAAGTCAGGTTTATGCCAAGGGTGTTTTGCAGGGCGCGTTCTGGGCCTGTGGATGAAGGGCCACGTAGATGGAGGCGGGCTGCTCCGGTGCTCCCCTCTAATTACGGGGCGGGGCGGGGGCAGGGAATTGACTTTCAGGGCCGAAATCAAGGCATGTCTACACACCGGCGGGAAGGGTGTGAGAACTGCCCTTCTGGTGCTCTGCTGTGTTTGTAAACGGGGAGCCCGAGGTTTGGGGGGTGGGTTAAGAGCATGTGGGGTTTCGATGGCGGGGACACGCGGAGCTTGTTGCTTCCCCTCCGCTTTCTTTTTTTTTTTTTTTACAGGGGGAGTTTAGCGATATCATCGCCGTCTATATTTAATAAGAGCGCACACTGTGGCCCAGCAGGGCACCTCCAGCCTCCCGCGTGACCCCCCAAGCCTCCCCAGCAGGCGGGCACCCGCAGCGCCGTGGGTAACCTCATCCCTGGACCTGGTGAACTTATCCCCCCCCACCCTCTTTCTACAGAGATGAATCCACCCCGAGGGCAGGAATACGAGCTTGCCCCCCACGTCCTGCCCCAGGGTGTGCCCGAGGACTGGAAAATGGCGGGGTGCACCTCTTCTCTCCCTTCAACTCCCTGCCACGGATATTAATCATGGTTAAAAACATAAAATAAAAGAAATATAACCTCCTCCCGCCCGGGGAATTCTCCATCTCTGGGCCGACCCTGCGCCCCAAAGCCGGAGGCGGCGCCGACGCGTTTGAAATAAGGTCTCCAGAGGCCGTGAGCGGGGCTGTCACCCGCACCGGCGCCCCGAAACACGAAGGGGAGGCGGAGAGGCCACCCTGCGCCCGAGGGGCGGCGGGGGGAGAGGGCAGAGGGCCTCCGGCTCCCCGCGCGCTCCGGCCGGCGCCTGGCTGCCCGCCGGGCCCAGGTCTACACTCGAGGCCTCGGGAGGGCGGCGGGCGGGACCCGCTCGACGGCGGAAGGCCGAGGCCAGGGCGCTTCGCTCATCCCCATCACCTCCTCCCCACCGAGGGTCCGGGAGGGACACCCTGACGGCCGCGCCCGGGACACCCCCGAAGCGCCAGTGCCATCGGTGTTTTTTCTAGAGGACATGGGGGGGGGGCACGCCGGCAGCCATTCAGATCCCATCTTCCCAAGGACGCACGGTGAGACCCCGGACAAGCACACTCCTTGCTGTCTCTAAGCCCCGGGTTTGTCATCCGTGTGAAGGGAAGGGGGGCAGAGGGGCGGGGGGGGGGGGCATTGGAGCCTTTCTGTAATAACCCCAGCCTCCTGCGAGGCGGAGATGGAAGGACTGGGGCACAGAAGGTTAGCAATGTTCCACCTCAAAATAGACAAGGTGGGGCTGGGGATATGGCCTAGTGGCAAGAGTGCCTGCCTCGGATACACGAGGCCCTAGGTTCGATTCCCCAGCACCACATATACAGAAAACGGCCAGGAGCGGCGCTGTGGCTCAAGTGGCAGAGTGCTAGCCTTGAGCGGGAAGAAGCCAGGGACAGTGCTCAGGCCCTGAGTCCAAGGCCCAGGACTGGCCAAAATACACACACACACACACACACACACACACACACACACACACACACACACACACGGTGGGCACCATGCCAATTCCAGCCATCGAGACACAGAGGACAAAGGGTCAGGGCCCAGATCCAAAAGCACTCTGGGCAAAAAAAAAAAAAAAGTGAGCTCCTATGTGAAGCACAGCTAAAGCAAAATGGACCTGCAGTGGCTAAAGGGAGGAGCGGGGGGCAGGGGAGTCTTTGCTAGGTCCTGAGTTCAAAACTCAGTACCAGTAAGATAAACAAAATGAATAGCTGATTGATGGATGGACAGATAAGGTGATAGACAGGCAGGCGGACAGACAGACAAAGATACATAGATACATAGATGGTAGATAGATAGATAGATACATACATACATACATATATACATACATACATACATGGATACATACATACATACATACATATATACATACATACATACATGGATACATAGATACATAGATACACATAGATACATAGGTAGGTAGACAGACAGACAGATAGACAAATAAACAAATGCTTATAACAGTGTTTCTAGCGTTTGAGGAGGATGAATACAGTATTGCTCCCGAGTCTAAGCAAAGGCCCTGGTTGCCATGTTTGTTCATTCCCCGGGCCCGGTTTCTAAAGCTCTGGAACTATTCCAAATCCTAAAGTCAGCCCCATTTTTGCCCCCACTGTTATTCTAAGGAAATACAATGCAAGGAGAAACGGCTGCAATTGTAACCGCAACCAGACTCCTGCAAAGGGAAGAGCTCCGTGTACTGAATAGTTTCTTGACTGGCTGTATTCATTCCTAACGCGTCTTCTCCTTGTTTTTACAAACAAGTTTATGGGGAAGCTTATAAAGTTATTTTCAAATATGTTAAAAACAACAACAACAACAGCCCACCATTGCCCGGGGGAAATTTAGATTAGACAGATAGTTAAATTGAATAATTCTCACTATAAATGCTCTCACTTCTCGGTGTCATAAAAGGGCCTCGATGTGCTGTAGGTGGGAAAGGTTAATTCACAAGACGAACAGTCGGCGTGGCTTTCCGTTTGGAGAATCTCTTTAGTCGGAGGAGTCGGCTGGCTCCAGTGGCATCGCAAACAACCAACCGGCCTTCCCTCTCTCCGTCTCAAACGCAACTCCTCGCTGGAGCCAGGCCACAGAATGTCCATAAAAAAGTTGCCTTCTGTGCACCTTGGAATCCGTGTTTTGTTCCTCGTTTATTATTATTATTATTATTATTTTGGCCAGTTCTGGGGCTTGAACTCGGGGCCTGAGCACTCATAACCTCCTTTTGCTCAAGGCCGGCTCTCTACCCCTTGAGCTGTAGCACCACTCCCGGCCCTTTCCGTGATTACTAGGAGGTAAGAGTCTCAGATTTTCCTCCCCAGGCTGGCTTCGAACCATGTTCCTCAGACCTCAGCCTCCCGGGTGGTAGCCAGGATGACAGACTGAGCCACCAGCCGTCAGCCTTTGTTCCTCGCGTTTAATGATAGAACAAACCATCTGCTGGGGGGAAAGCCAAATCGGGCCTGTCTGGAAAGGAAATGGAACTGATGAGCGATTCTTGAGAAATTAAAATCCTCACCGCGTTCTCATTTTGGATTTGGAAGTTGACAACAAAGAGAGCCGGACAGAACCCATCGCCTTCATTTCCAACACCGCCTCGCAGTGGCGATACCTGTGGGTTTTTCCCGTGTGATATAATTGTCTTCGCAATCAATGACCTGACAGAGGGCTACTGAGAAGTGACCCATTGTTCCGGGAACACAACCACCCAGACACCAATCAACCGCCCTGCTCCGTGATTACCCATTGTTCTTCTCCTGCTAATCAAACTTACACCTCGCTAGTTCATATTTTGATTTCCAAAAAAAAAAAAAAAGAAAGTTTTGCTCAGGAAAGATGAGAAGGAGCACGAATGCAAATAAACGTGGCGCCTACAAAGCTAATTAAGTTTATAGCCACTGAGAATAATCTGAAAGCGAAAATTAAATTGCTTTGCTTCCAGGAAGAAAAAAAAATCTTTGAGGAAACATTTGTTGAATAAACAGGAGAGTCGTGAAGCATATTCGTACACGGCTGATGTTCGGCGTGTATTGGTCCATAGGACAGTTGTGAAATCCCTTTCATTTTTAATCCATAGACTACTATCTTCCTGTTGTACCGACGGTGTGTGTGTGTGTGCGCGCGCGTGCGCACGCGAGGAAGAAGAGACAGATGTGTACTAAGCATTGAAATAGATCCCAATGATTGTTTAAGGGAAGACGATACTTCCTACTCGTGACAACACACACACAACCCTGAAATCGGGCAAAAAGAAAAAAAGAAAATTGGTGAGAAGCTCAAGGGAGCACTGAGAATTCTAGTGACCAAATGCCGTTGATGAACTCATGTCCTGAGAGGCGACCCTGCCACAGTCAGATGTCAGGAAGCATTCTTTCCAGTCGCGTGTGCACGTTCTCTTGATTTTTGCTTTCCATCCCTCTAGCCATAGGCACTGTTTCCTATGCAAGTATTTCCATCGTTGTGGAAACAGGATCTCAATTTGGAAATGCCTGCGGTGGTCACTTATTCTTTGGTTGTAAGTCCTACCCTACAAAGAAGTTGGTTGGGCTGGACTCTGGCAAGAGAGAGAGAGAGAGAGAGAGAGAGAGAGAGAGAGAGAGAGAGAGAGAGAGAGAGAGAGAGAGAGAGAGAGAGGAGAGAGATCTATGGGATATAGATCTTGAGCTATATCTCCATTCAGGGAGTGTTTCCTGGCTCGTCTGCCCACAGCAGAGTGTGGTTCAGATCAACTCTGGGGTATTAGTTCATGATGAACATAATGTTTCTTTCGCCAAAGCTCACAAATAAAGCAGTTAAATCCCTATCACACATGGCTGTATTGGGACTCATTATACTTTTCATAGGGCTGGATCTTTTTTGTTTCTAAGTCCCTGAAACATTTACCTAGGGCAATGAAATGTTCTCAGAACCTGAGCTTTAACAAAGAATAAGATGTGGGCTGGGGATACGGCCTAGTGGTAAGAGTGCTCGCCTCATATACGTGAAGCCCTGGGTTCCATTCCCCAGCACCACATATACAGAAAACGGCCAGAAGCGGCGCTGTGACTCAAGTGGCAGAGTGCTAGCCTTGAGCGGGAAGAAGCCAGGGACAGTGCTCAGGCCCTGAGTTCAAGGCCCAGACTGGAAAAAAAAAAGAATAAGATGTGTTGCTTTGAAAGACACAGCCCCCTTCCCCCCACACCTGATTGATTGGAGGAGGGAGCTATCAGCTGCCTTCCTGGCTAACCCTGATTGGAGGAGGCCAGCCTGGCAGATGCCTCCCTGGCTAACCCTGATTGGAGGAGGGAGCTATCAGCTGCCTTCCTGGCTAACCCTGATTGGAGGAGGGAGCTATCAGCTGACTTCCTGGCTAACCCTGATTGGAGGAGGGAGCTATCAGCTGCCTTCCTGGCTAACCCTGATTGGAGGAGGGAGCTATCAGCTGCCTTCCTGGCTAACCCTGATTGGAGGAGGCCAGCCTGGCAGATGCCTTCCTGGCTAACCCTGATTGGAGGAGAGAGCTATCAGCTGACTTCCTGGCTAACCCTGATTGGAGGAGGGAGCTATCAGCTGCCTTCCTGGCTAACCCTGATTGATTGGAGGAGGGAGCTATCAGCTGACTTCCTGGCTAACCCTGATTGGGTGAGCAGAACAGGCCAGCAGCCCGGTGACCGGGTCGGGAGGGCTCTGGTGAGCCCCGTGTGTGGAGGGGGGGGGCCTGGTTGATCCTAATGGACGGTTCGGGTGGAAGCCGCTTGACGAGCCCCCCCCCCCCCCGTGATCTCAAAGACAGCTCGCCTGGGGTCCACAGCGCAGACACGGGCGGGGGACGTGGCTCCGGACGCCGAGGCTCGGTGGCAGGAAGGAAGGTCCCTCCCTTCCGCTCAAGGCCGGAGGCAGCCCTGTGGGCGGCCGGGGGGGGGGCTGAGAGGCCGGCCCCCCATCCAGGGTGAGGAGGCCAGCCTCGCCCGGGGCGCCAGGCCAGCGTCCCCCTCCCAGGCTTCGCCCGACGGCGGGCGCGGCCGAGGGGGGGGCTCAGTGAGACTCGACGGCCCCTCCGAGGAGGAAAGGCGCCCTGCCCTTCCTCCCACCTCCGGTGGAGGTCCAAGACTGCAGTGACATGAGCTTTCTCCAGCCCTTTGTAGCACCAGAGGGTGGGGGGAGAGGGAGGGAGGGAGGGAGGGAGGGAGGGAGGGAGGGAGGGAGGGAGGGAGGGAGGGAGGGGGAGATGGAGAGAGAGAGGGAGAGGGAGCTATGTTTCTATGCAATATATCTTCATATCTTTTGGGTTTGTTTGGTTGGTTTTTTTTTAGTGCCAGACCTGGGGCTTGAACTCGGGGCCTGGGCACTGTCCCTGAGCTACTTTTTGCCCAAGGCTAGTGCTTGACTACTTAAGCCACGGCTCCATTTCTGGCAGTTTCCCTTCCTTCCTTCCTTCCTTCCTTCCTTCCTTCCTCCCTTCCTTCCTTCCTTCCTTCCTTCCTTCTTCCCTCCCTCCCTCCCTCCCTCCCTCCCTCCTTCCTTCTTTCCTTCCTTCCCTCCTTTGTAGTTAATTGGAGATAAGTCTCACAGTCTTTCCTGCCCCAGCTGGCTTTGAACCACGATCCTCAGATCTCAGCCTTCTGAGTAGCAAAGATTTACAGGCGTGAGCCACCAGCGCCCGGTCCATCCTCCTATCTGACCTAGGAAGAATTTCATACCCTAGGAAAAACGTAACCAGGGTTAAAGTATTGTCTGAATGATGACATACACTGCCGTCTTCCTGGAAGCAATCAGAGAATGTTCTAGCACATGGTTGTCCAATGGCGGTCTTCATCCGTATGTGTGTGTGTGTGTATATACATATATACATATATATATCACACAAAAATACGTAGTACATAAACTTTTGCCCAAATATTGTTCATTTTAAACATATCCCAGGATAAGAATAAACAAATTAAAAAGAATTCTTTTAAGGTAAAGTGAAGAAAGCAAAGAACTTCATGCTATTGTGTCGGCTTCCATGACCAGGTAAGACTTGAGCAAATGCTGGCGTACACACGAATTCTGTGTAGAATTGGTTCTCGGGTAGTTCACGCCCTCGGGTGTGCGACACGGAGTGGACTCTTGTGGGAAGGCTTCACATTCACCTCTGGTCACATTTCCTGCGACGCGATGAAGCCAGTGGGCTGGGGTGTAACTAGTACACAGAAGAGCGGCCGCTGAGAACGGCAGTCAGTCCCCTACCACCAACGCGGATCTGCATTTTGCAAGGGGAGAGCGCCACAAAAAACAGACAAAAAGATGACACCCTCGAGGTCAACCTTTTTTTTTTTTTTTTAGAATTAAAATCCATTTACAGTATGTTTGCTTGAGGTGCCCATAAATTTGAAGAGGCGGGAAGAGTAAACAGAAGAGCTGATTTCTTGGAGACGCGCCAGTGTCATTCGAGGTCTTCACCCTGGTGTCTGTCCGTACGTGCGGCTTCCAGCAGCTTCGAGCGAGCTCCCCGCCCCCCCCCAAGCCTCAGACACAGTATTTTTAGACACGTCTGCAATTGACTGAAATGCAAAAATCGCTGTGTACTAGGGGAAAAAATGATTATCTGAAATAACTATACAAGTAAATGTGAAAGTAAATTTAAGTAATAAACGTTATTTGGGCATTTGTGTCCGTTCTTCCTTGGGAATTTCTGACATGGAATTGAGTTACCCCCATAAGTATTTAACCACAAAAAATAGTGTATTTCTAATAGGCAATTGTAAGAAATATATATATATATGTATATGTATCATCAATCACCTTTATTACTAACATCTCATAAGACAGTAAAGCGTTTATGGGATTGGGGAAGGCAGCTAACTTGCTTTTTAATGTATCAAGATTTGCATATATAAAAAAGCCAGCAGGTAGCAAACAAGGTTTGTCTCTGTCTTCTAAAAAAAAAATAAAGAACCAAGAATTTCATTTGCTAGAATATCTTAAGTTTTATTAAAATATATTCAATATGTCTTGACAGCCGCATCCATCATCTGCCGTCTATCGAGTTTACATACGGAAATAACCAAGCCTGAGTCTGCATATATTGAAAAGAAGTTGTGCTTCAGCCTCAGGAGTTAATCAAATCTTTCCAGACATATTTGCGGCGTTACATTTATGTCGCCTTGTATTTCACGCAGATACGTGCGTGTGTGTGTGCGCGCGTGCGGAGCTGTCGGGTTTTTATTATTATTATTTTGTTTTCTGCCATGAACGTATCGAAGGGATGATTGTGCTTCCAAAATAACTCCGCGCGAGTTTCCGAAATAACTCGCTGGCAGGGTTTGCGTGTGGGTAAAAACAATAAAGTGTGTGTTTATGGTAAGAGCCCGAAGGCTGTCAACTGTCAACGTGTTCATCCACCAACCTCCTCTGTAACCAGGTCTTCCTGTGCTGCGTGGGTGAACACTCAGAAACCCGCCATAGTATACAGTATACGCCCCGTCGGCTGTATAAATAAAATGGCTAGTAAAATATATGTCTGTGTGTGTGTGTAGATAGACAGACAGACAGACAGATAGATAGATAGATAGATAGATAGATAGATAGATAGATAGATAGATAGACAGACAGATAGATAGATAAGATGCTCGCTTTGTTACTAGTGTTTTTCTGAACATATCTTTCTTCCACAATGCCATGAAAATGGAAGCACCAACACGGAAGGGCAACGAGAAAAATGGACGACACCGCATTGTGTATCCAGCTATCTATAGGTTGTTTCTTTTTTTTTTATGATTCTATGTTTTAACCTTTGGCTTTCAACTCTTAAAGACCTGGGCCCTGCCGCCCCGTCGGGGAGCAGATTCCATTTTCACTGGACGCCCAGGATTCTCCACGTTCGGGGACTGAGATCACGGATTGCTGGATGTCCCGCGCGTGGGTCGATTCTTGCTGGCCGAAACGGGCTGTGGAGCTTGGGAGTCTTCCTCCCCCCTCCCCCACGCCCTCCCCCACTCCTATCCCCGCCCGCCCCCCCCCCCCCAGGAGTCGCCCGCTGAGACTGGAATCCCGCTGCCACACAGAGGGAATACGTGGTTTCCCCGACTGATTCCAGCCAGCGATTTGCCAGGTTATCAAAAATGGCATTTGGGGGGGGAAAAAAAAGAAAGAAAACTACCGAAGGATCCGGCAGGAGCGCCCTTGGTTACAATGGACTAACCGATCTTACCACGCGGACGGGCCGTGACCGCTGCCAGTCGGGGGGCCACGGAATGAGGACAGGCCGCGCAGCAGGGAGCCGAGGGGCACCCACCCCGCACCCTCTGGACACAGCGAGCCGCCATCCGCTCCCACACCAAGCAAACAGACAGGGCCGCCGGCCAAGGGGCAAAGCGGGAAAGGCAGATGCTCCACAGAGGTGCAGCCTCCCTCAGTCAGACAGGTGACGGACGGACAGACAGACAGCTAGATAGCGTCATATATACATATATACGTTTACATATAAACAGGCTGTGTGAAATGAGTGGCAGTCAAACCCAAACACAAAGAATGAGGGAACACTTGAACACGCTCCTGCCCAGATGGATAAGGCGTATACGTACACAAACACTATGGTGGGGCCGACCAGCAGCACTTAACGACGAGACTATGAAACCCAAGGATGGGATCAGAGACAGGTTTTGTACCAAAAAAAAAAAATTCTAATGATGGGGCTGGGGATATGGCCTAGTGGCAAGACAGCTAGCCTTGTATACATAAAGTCCTGAGTTCGAATTCCCCAGCACCACATATATACAAAATGGCCAGAAGTGGCGCTGTGGCTCAGGTGGCAGAGTGCTAGCCTTGAGCAAAAAGAAGCCAGGGACAGTGCTCAGGCCCTGAGTCCAAGGCCCAGGACTGGCCAAAAAAAACCAGAATAAAATTTAAAAATTCTAATGATAATAATCAACCGCTTTGGAATTTGCTAGATTAACGAATGCTCTGATTGGTGTTAAATTTTCGACACCCACCCCTCTGCCCCGCCTCAACTTGTCCTAATGGTATTCAGGTCATTCAGTGTGGGCAGCTCTATTTCAGAGGGTTTTCTTCCCACTCATCTATTGCAAGGTGTTTTTGAACCCCTTCCTTCACCAAAAAAAAAAAAGAAAAAGAAAAGCAAAGAACGCATACATGCTGTCTCTTCAAATGTAGTTTCCTTACTTTAGCTGTATGGTGTTTCTTCCATTTTTATTCTCTCTCTACCTCCAGTGAAGCAGTGAGATACTATGACGGGGAACTGGAGTCGGGGAGGGTGGGGCGGATGCTATTCGCGAACTCACCGGTCTCGCGAAGCACTTTGCACAACCTGCAGATAACGGCGAACTTCTAAAGAAGCGTGCACGGGCGGCTCACGCCCGTCATCCCAGCGACCCGGAGGCTGAGACCCGGGGACCGCGGTTCCACGCCAGCCCGGGCAGGGAAGTCCGTGAGGCTCCTGTCGCCAATGAAAACTGGAAGTGGCGCTGCGGTTCGAGCGGTAGAGCGCTAGCCTAGAGCAAAAGCGGCTCAGGGACAGCGCCTAGGTCCCAAGTTCAAGCCCCACGACTGACCCCCCCAAAAAAAATTAAAAAGAAGAAGATTCTGAGAGTAGGTATGTATATATAAATACTGCCAATAAACACCAACAAGAGACGGCTGGTGATTCCAACACGTCCACTTCGAACTAGACAAATGAGGTGAACTCCTATCACAAAAACCAAGGCCCCTGACCGAACGCTTGACGCCGATCACACAGAAGGAATTATTCTGGGGGGGGGGGGAGGGGGGTGCAGCTATTCTTTATTCTGTTAATGAAAGCCACGCAACTCATGGGCACTTGTCAAAACTCAGAGAACTGCATAATAAAGTGGGCGAATTACACCGTATGCAAATTACACCTCGATAAGCCTCACTTCCAAAAACCCTCCGGGCCTGGCCGTGTCACGAGCCTATCGGAATGTCCCCAACGGGGACGGGGGGCGGGGGGGGGGCACTCAGCCCGGCACAGCAGCACGAATGCCGTCCACAGCTTCCGAATGGGGCAGTTAGCAGCTTTCTCCCCCCCCCCCGGCCGTAATTGCCTGTCGAGATGCAGCTCCCAGCGCTGCGAGTAAGAGAGGCAGGGAGGAGATTCGAAACACTCGCTGCGACGCCAATGTCCCCTCGCGGGGCACGGAGCAGGAGTAAAACTGAAACACGCCCGTTAACACCCTCCGCCGGAGGAACGGCGCCCTCGGGGGGGGGGGGGGGGAGGAAAGAGGGCAGAGAGGGTCGGCCTCTTCCGGGGGCAACCCCGGCTCCCGGCCTCGGTCTCCACCCTGTGGTGGCACTGGGACCTCGGCCCCCATGGTATTCCCCGTGGAGACGCACCACCCCCTCCACGCCCACACCATTTGTCACGTGTCACAGACCGTCCTC
Organism: Perognathus longimembris pacificus; assembly: GCF_023159225.1. NCBI lineage: Eukaryota > Metazoa > Chordata > Mammalia > Rodentia > Heteromyidae > Perognathus > Perognathus longimembris. The sequence goes on from NC_063186.1 coordinate 1,569,704, forward strand.
TGCCAGACGTCATTGACCGTCTCATCTGGCTCAAGCCCCCCCACCCCCCCACCCCAGGAAAGGATTTTAGCAAGAAAGGCACAAAACACATTCCGTTAAAATTGCACGTCAATTAAAAATTAAATTTCCATTATAAAGCCGGGTGCCGGTGGCTCACGCCTGCCCGTCGTCCTCGCTACTCAGGAGGCTGAGATCTGGAGATGGTGGTTCAAAGCCAGCCCGGGCAGGGAAGCCCAGGAGACTCTTATCCGACGAACCACCGGAAAACCGGAAGTGGCTCCGTGGCTCAAGCGGTAGAGCGCTAGTCCTGAGGTGAAGCGCTCAGAGACGGCGCCCAGGCCCCGAGTTCAAGCCCCACGACCGACAACAACAGCCATCACAGAAGAATGGCCGGTAGCAGCAGAGGGGGATTTAACCTGCCAATAACTAATTGATTTAGTCAGAAAGGACAAATGGAGAAAGGATCTACCATTGGAAAGGTAGAAAGCAAAACCACCGGAGACCACGTGGGAACCTGGTCACCGCCGTTAAGGTGCAAGCGCACGGCCGTAACCGTTGTTACTGCAGCATAGACTGCCAAGGCAATGGAACACCACAGAAAATTTGTTTGCAAACACATTTTCCATGCAGACTGCCTATCTGCAATGCGTGTAAATACATTTGAGATGGATTTCCTTTGTGGGGTAATATTTTCCGTGTTGGGGAGATGAGCGTTCTGTCTCGGAGCGTTTATGAAGAATGGGAAAACCAGAAGCAAATTCTGGATTTAAGGAAAATGAAGGCTACGGCATAGGCCACATAGAAAATGATCGGCTTTCTTTGACTTAAACCCTAATTAGGTCGGATGACCGATATTTTCAAGCGGGTTCTGTAAAGCTAAGGGCCAAACTTGAAGAGGAAGGAATTGATTCTGCTTCAAGGCAAGTCGGTCTCTGAAGCAACGCTCGGCTTTTATGAGTAATAGATAAATTCGTGATCATTGAAACTCAAATCTTAGTAGGGAGCCACCGAGAATAATAATGAATGGGGCGGAGGTAGGGGGGAGAGGGGCGCTTTGAATTTAAGCTTTGGAGTAAAAATTGGGTTCAAGTTTATGCCTTGATCGTTTTGATTGTTGTGGGGGAGAAAAGTGTTTATTTTTAAACTTTTGTTTCCTCATGAAACGTGGTCACACCACAGGATACAAATGCAGCACACTATTTGTCACAAATTCTTCATTCGTGACTATATATATATTACTAATTAATCCTAACTACAATTTATTGCAAAGTGAAGCTATGTGGACGTCGCCGATGGAATTCTGCCTTCGCTTTATTGCAAAGGAAAGACCAGCGCAAGATGGATTTTTAAACACAGGTTGGATTGGGTTTGTAGTGAGGCCTGGTTGTTTTGCACGAATGGTACCAAACAAGCCAGCGTCATGAGAATGTGGCTGTACCAGACGTTGCTGTAACTTATGAGAAAGGAAGGAAGGAAGGAGGGAGGGGTAAAAAAAGGAAAGGGAGGAAGGAAGGGAGGGAAGAGGGAGGGAGGGAGAGAAGGAGGAAAGAGGGAAGGAAAGAGGGAAGGAAGGAAGGAAGGAAGGAAGGGAGGGAGGGAGGGAGGGAGGGAGGGAGGGAGGGAGGGAGGGAGGGACTTAGTGACCAAGGAGCCAAGCTGCAGTGGCTCCTGGGAATGGACTCTGACTCCCTGCCCCTTCCTTGGGGGCTGCCACGCCGGATCTGCTCCGCGTCCAGGCCGGGCGGGGCGAGCGGCTGGGACCCCAGGCTGGCGTGCGGCCGGCTGGAATGCCCTGGGTCCTGGGAAAGCGGCCGCGGCCGCACAGGCGGCTTCCCGTGTCGCTGCGGTTCACGGTAGATCAGAGAGCAGGTGGCTCTACAAAGCGCGGGCCGCGGGCCGGGTGTTTACACAGTTGTGGGTTCCAGGCTGGCCGGGCCGGGCCCAGCAGCCTTTCAAACAAGCAGGTCGGCTTTCATCTCCGGGCTCGGGACAGAGAGGGAAGTGGTTTTAATTAGGACTCTCGAGGGCTTCCCCTTTGTGTGTCCCCCAGCCCTGGTCCGCCCCGTGGTGACGACCCCACGTCTCCAGATGCTGTAGAAGACGCCCCTCACCTCGTCTCCTCAGGACGGGGGAAACCGATCCCACCAGCGAAACCCACGCCCGGGCTCTGGTTTTTCTTCCCGCCTCCCACGGGGGCCCCCTCCGCTCCCCGCACGTCTCTTGACACGCGTGGGGAATGCCGCTTCCGTTAGCCATTAGAAAGGATGAACCAGACCTCGGCTTCCCGTATGGACAGAACAATCCCTTTATGCTGGTTCCCTTTTATACTTGTCGGCCCTGGGGCTTGAACTCGGGGCCTGGGCGCTGCCCCTGAGCTCTTTGTCCTCAAGGCTGGCGCTCTACCGCTTGAGCCACAGCGCCACTTCCGGCTTCTGGGTGTGTAACTGTAGGTAAGAGTCTCACGGACTTGCATGCCCAGGCTGGCTTTGAACCGTGATCCTCAGGCCTCAGCCTCCTCAGTAGCTTGGATCACAGGCGTGAGCCATTGGCACCCCGCTGTCCTGGTTCTTAGCACCCCTGTAGCACAGTCCCTACAGGACAACCCTGCCACACCAGGGCTGAGAACCACTGAAGCTTCGGATCCAACCACCCGACTAATCTCCAACCCCGAATTATTGAAATATTCCACCAAATCAACCCCCGCATGATACTCTAATTACAAGTCCATGGGAAGTTAAACTCAAAAGCTAGCCTGACCTCCTAGTCTAAATTCATAAGACAGAAGAGAATGAATGAGAAAAAGAAATCTTTAAAAAAAAATATCCAACGGGAACAAAGCGTTGCTTAGAGAATCTCCAAGCTTTGCTTGTGTTTGTTTTTTATTTTGTTTTTCTATTGGGCTCAAAATTGTACCTATAATGTCCACCACGCATTCTCAAGAGAAGGCAGGAAGTCTGTAATGTCCACAGCTTCTCCTGCTGTTGGGAGAATTCAGTGCATTTGTACATGGATCCGCTCCCTGCAACATTCAAGACAGACCGTGGCGGGGTGCGGGGTTCAAAGCCAGCCCGGACAGAAAATCCTAGGAGACTCATCTCCTAGGAATCACCCAAAGGCCAGAAGTGGCGCCGTGGCTCAAGTCGTAGAGCACTAGCCCTGAGCAAAAGGGCTCAGGGACAGCGCCCAGGCCCTGAGTTCAAATGCCAGGACTGGAGAGAGAGAGAGAGAGAGACAGAGAGAGAGACAGAGAGAGAGAGACAGAGAGACAGAGACAGAGAGAGAGAACAGCGGACTATGAACAGGCACAGGAAGCTCAGAGCTCAGCATAATGACGCATCCAGTGAGCACCAGTTGCGGGGAGACCAGCGGTTTGGGGGTCACCGGGGTGAAGGCCGGATGACCGCCCTCCCTTCGTGTCTCCAGAAAAAAAAAAAAGAAAAAAAGATGCTCTGGATTCCACCCCCCCCTCCGATTCCAAGTTGCCTCAATGTCTGGACGCACACAGCCCTTCACCTCTTCCAAGCCCAGCGAGGGCAGGGCCCTGCAGGGGAGCCAGGCATAAGACATCAGACCCCGGAGGGAAACGTGTTCCACTTGATCCCAAGGCTCACTGTCTGCTGCCGAGGGCTCACCGAGGGGCTTGGGGTTGTCTTTGGGAGGGAAGCAGGATTGGGCGGTGGTTACAGAGCCAGGTCTGCGAGGACCAAGGCCCTGTATCCGTCGCCCGTGTATTTCTGGTTCATCGCCTGATATAATGCCAACTACATCGATAAAATACACGTCCGGATTTCACCACGTATACGGTAGCACCTCCTTCCCAAGGCTAAATACATAGATGAAGTTGACAAAGAAAACCAAGAAGAGAAGCCAGACACCGGAGGCTCATGCCTGTAATCCCAGCCAGTAGGAGGCTAAGGATGGAGGTTCAAAGACAGCCCCGGGGGTGGGGGGGGGGGGGAGGAAAGTTCCTGCGACTCTCATCTCCAATCAATCACCAGAAAACCGGAAGTGGAGCGGTGGCTCCAAGTGGTAGAGTGCCAGCCTTGAGTGTAAAAGCTCAGGGACAGCGCCCAGGCCCCGAGTTCAAGTTCCATGACTGACCAAAAGAAAATAATAATTAATAATAATAATAAAGAAAACCAGGAAGGGTCGCTTTGAAATGGTGACCACTAGGTAACTGAGGTTTGAACCAACAGTTCTTGTCTACACAGGAGCCCTATGAAAAACTCCGTTTAAATGTCTGCTGCCTCTCCCTCGGCTACGCCCTTAGGGAATGCTTGTCTTCAAAGGTCTCTACTGCCAGCCGCCACTTTAAATACCTGTTGGCTCAGCAACTCCGGGGGGTTCGACACCCCCTGCTTCCCAGTTCTGCTTGCCTAGCTTTGCCTGCTGTGTCTTCAAGCTGCTAATAAACACCTCAACCACTGGTTCTAGGCTCTTCCCCGACAGCTTAGTAAAAATCAACACAAGGAATGAGTTAGCCGCCCCCCCTCCCCCCTACCCCCCCCCCCCAAGGAGGATGAGCTACAATCCTGTCCCTCGATGGAGGTGACCTTCTCTACGAGGACGACACGGGCTTCATGGAGCTCCAGTGCTCTTCCGGCGTGGGGAGCGGCAGACCCGCACGCAGAACCAGGATGCAGAGGAAGCGGATTCTTCTACGGAAACACAGCTCTTCACCACCCTGAGAAAAGGATCGGGCTGCCTTACCGCCTTCGTCCTCCGTGACGCTTACTCACGCTACTAGGAAGTGGAGATGCGTTGGTTTAACGGGGACACGAGTCCCACTCCAAAATTATGATGCCTGAATTAAACATAAGTTTATCTGGATTTAAAAAAAAAATCGGATTGGCACCGTGGACGCGTGCTGATAGAGTGACACGCTGGGTTATTTGCTTAGGGATTAAATCCCCTCGGCAGGTGTAATGGGGGCCCCCCCCCCCCGCTCACTGCCAGCGCCGTCGAGAGAGAACAAGCACACCTCTGCGTGTAGAGACGCGCTCTCGTAGAGCAGACACACCAAGGTTTTCAAATAAAAATAACGACAGGAAGCACCGGTCTTTGCAGAGACCACCCCGAAGCTGACACCACAGTGCCCCCTACTGCCCCCGACGGGGACACACGCCCGAAACAGAGAAGAGGACATTTATTTCCTGAATTCGCCACCATTCTCTTCACCAACCACGGATCAACGACTCCAACAACGGGCTCTGCAGACGTACGGCGTTGACCGTGGACGCGTGTGTAAATTGAGTTATTAGCCCATAAAAGAGAGAAGGGGCGGGGGGCAGAGAAATATGAGATGCAGTGACTAGAGGAGAGAGTCTCAAGGAGTTCCAGAAGACTCCGCGTCCTGAAATCCAAGGGAGGACCACGTGGGGCTCGCGTCCACGCCCCCGTGTCGGCGATTCTGTTAAAACGGTCGACCCGGGCCTGCCTACCAAACAATAAGGTCTCGGGAAGCTCCCAGCCCGGCCTCTCCCGGGGAAAGCGAGCTGTGTGTGCTAACGGCCGTGTCCCACACGATGGCGACAAAGCCCCGCGTACCTCCAGCCAGCCAGCCCGCCTCGGCGGGGCGCCCGCCCGGCCGCACAGAGAAGACGCCCGGCGGAGACACACCGGCCCACCGGCCCGGCTCCCGGGGGCGTGCGGTCCCGACGGGCGTGGCCGTGTCCCGCAGACACGGGGGGGCGGGGAGGGCCTCCCGGGCGCCCCTTCTCCCACAGCCCCACGTGGGGCGGGGGGGGGGGGTCCCAAGTAGCTCGCGCACCTGCCCCGCGCCCTCGAGCCTCTCAAGCGTCGGGAACGTGGCTTTCTGGTCCTAGCAACTGTTGCATCAGAGGACAATGGAAGTCAAGCGGAGGCGGGGTATCGCTTACCAAAAAAATAATAAATAAATAAAGCTCCACGTGTAAAACATACTAAATGAACCCACGCTCACTTTGATACAATATTAGAAACGGCGTTGTCACTAATAATAGACTTTTGAAATGTGTGCACGCTTAGGATAGAGCTTTAAATTAAAAATAATGAATATTACTTGTATTACTCTTCTGGATGGAACTGCAAGACTGTTATTAAATATATAAAGCAAATTAGAGTGGGATTGTCAATGCTCTTTTATTAGGGCAGAAGATAAATGCTTTGTGAGGATTAAATCCGTCGCAAACTTATCCCTGCAGCTTGCTAATGAATAGAACAGGAGCATGGGCTTGTTAATTAAAATAGGGTACCTCGGGAATTGAAATTAATTTTGATGTCCTGGTAGATATCCTCATATCAATAAATCTCCCAGATGTTTCTTCGGCATTCTATTAAAGTGGATAAAGGCATTTTTCTTTTTTAGCTCCACTTTGGCAAGACTGGGAGGGAATTACCCATTTTAGACGAAACGCAATGGGTCGAAGTAGTGTCATTTTTCACTGAGGCGAACCCCCGTGGGTAGGTAGGCCAGAGCTTCCAGAACACGCTTCCCAACGCCGTACCTCGATCCAGCCGCGTGTTCACGTGCCGTCCAGGTTAGTCATCACCAAAGGCCCGCGTGAGATGGGCCCAGGGGTCCGTTTGTTTCTGGGGAGCACACGCACTGGTGGACAGAACTGCGCCCACCGTCTGCACCTTCATTCGCGAGGTCAAGACAGAGTGGGCAGGGCTGGGGATATAGCCTAGTGGCAAGAGTGCCTGCCTCGGATACACGAGGCCCTAGGTTCGATTCCCCAGCACCACATATACAGAAAACGGCCAGAAGCGGCGCTGTGGCTCAGGTGGCGGAGTGCGCAGCCTTGAGCGGGAAGAAGCCAGGGACAGTGCTCAGGCCCTGAGTCCAAGGCCCAGGACTGGCCAAAAAAAAAAAAAAAAAAAAAGACAGAGTGGGCAGCTTGGGGGGGGACAGGGCAAACACACACACACACACACACACACACACACTCGGGCATTGCCTTTGGACCTCTTCTTCACTAGTATCATCAAGTGTAACAGGTCAAAGGGCCTTTTCACGACCGGTCCTCCCGGTCGGACACAGTGATCAAAAGTGAAAGACACACAGGGCTTCCTCCCACGAAGCGAACCTGTGTTTGCCTACAACGCCAGGGCTCACCGCACAGCGTCGGAGGCTCTGTTCAGAAGTCCCCGCCGCGCCTTGAATCCATCCATCCCAATCCCCTCCGTGCTCCGTGCTGTCCTCACGCCGAGAGACACGCCACGATGAAGTAAGTGTGGAGGAAAGCCTGGGCGAGAAAGGAGACTCTTTCTCTTTTGATCAAAAACGTCCGTGAGATCCGGGGGGGGGGGGGGGGGGGCGCCACCTTCCACCAGGCGGGAAGGGAGGAGCCGCACTCTCAGGAGATTCCTGAGGCGATTGATAACGATCCTAAGTAGAGGTCAGTGCTTGGTTTACCGCGCACCACAAGCTAGGCGCCGGCTCTGGACAAACACTCGATTGGCCTGTGAGGACGCCACGCCCGCGCTTCCCCTCTCTGAATGGCCGTCGGGGTGGACCCCGCCACCCGGGCATCCAGGCCCCCCGGGCTGTCCACGGTGAGCGGTGGATCGTGCGTGCAAAGCCAGAGCCCCTGCCCTCTACCCATCGGTTGGTTCCAGAACGAGACGGCCAATAACAGCCAGCTTAGACGGGAAAGGAGGTGAAAACGTGCGGCCCGGCCATGACCGCCACACCCCACACCCACGCGGCGCTTACTTACGTCTCGAAATTTCTCCGTAAACGCGTCTTAAAAACGGGGATCCCGGGAGTGCGGTGCCAGGCGGCGGGAAGGTAACCGCGGCAACGGTTTGGTTTGGTTTCCACGGTAACGGGCAGGCCGGCGAAGCAGCTCAGAGCGTCGCAATTTCCTTTGATTGGTAGATTCTCAAGAAGGGGAAAAAAAAAAAAAAAAGATGATTTAGAAAGTGACAAGGGATTTACAAAAAGAAAAAGATTTCCCTCACGAGGGGTGAGACATTAGGTGTAATAATAGCACAGTGATGGTTGGACACAAGACAGGCCTTTGAAATGTAATGAAACCTCCTTTTATTCCTCATAAAGAATGGGGTGGAATATCTCAATTTATAACAGCATGAGCCGGCAGGCTAAAATCTTCGCTCCTCATTAACTAGCCAGAGCGTATAGTAGATGGCTCCTAATGCACATTTAAAAAAAAAAACAACAACTTAAACCTATTCGTTGGCTAAATTGTAGACAAACCAAAAAAAAGAGGAACAAATAATAGATGTTTGGGATGTTGCTACATTATTGTATGAGATTTAGTAAACAGGGGAATAGGTATTATCGTAAACACACACACACATATCTATATAAATATAAAACAGTGAAAGGACATGGAGAAATCTAGAGTCGGGCGTGTATGTGTAGCTAGGTGCAGAAATTCAACCCTACCACTTGATTTACTACTTATCAGCTTTCACCAAGTGTTAGAACTTAACTGAATCTGAAAAACTACCCAAGGCGTTACCACCTGCCAGGGCAAGCACGCCTTCAAATGTGCGGACGGTCACCCACCCTACAGACGGAGTCAGAAGGAGACAGTCAAACAGCCGTGCGTGCGCGTACCTTCACTCGGGTGTGTTTCGGCTGGGCGTGTAAGATGTACCTGTTCGTCTGTAATAATCATCCCCGTTTCGGGGGGACGTTTGCCCCTTGGGGAAGAGCCAGCTCGGGGGACCCGGGTGAGCCACGGCGCCGCTTGTGGTTTTCTGGAGACAAAAGAGTCTCACAGACTTTCCTGCCTGGGCTGGCTTTGAACCTCGATCCTCAGAGCTCACTCAGCCTCCTGAGAAGCGAGGCTGACCGGCGCCCGGCCTCGGGTCCCTCCGTTCTCGTCCTTCTTTCTTGCTCCCCGTCACCTCCTCCAAGCTCTGCCCTCCCGAGTCGCCAGGATGACGTGAAGACTGCAGGGACACAAACCGTGCCCGGGCCAGGACGTTCTCAATCACCACCGACGGGACCGGGTGGGATTAACAGCAGGTGCCGTCGGATGCACACCCGACCCACGTCCCCTCCGTCCGCTCTCGCCGCCCCTCCCGCCCCCCCCCCCCCCCGCATTTCTAAAGTCTGGGTTGGATTTCGCTCTGTGCCTCGCGTGCGTTCTCCCGTGAAAGGCGTCGGTTACAGTGCAGGCGGGGCGGCGCTCCGTCCGTCTGTCCCGTTGTCCCCACAGATAACATCGAGCCGCCCAGCGCTCTCCCCGCCGCCCGCAGGAGCCAAGCAGACGCCTCTCCCCCGAGCTCCCGGCTTCCTCTCCTCCCTCCCCGGCCCCCCGGGGCCACCAGGGAAGCGTCCCCTCCCGGCCCGGCCCCTCGGTAGAAGCGACTCCACCCGGGCACCTCCATGGGCTCCCAAGGTAAGAGAGAACCCAGCCGGCCCGCGCCCCTCGCGGCTGAACCGGAACAGCTGTGCGCGCAGCGGCAGCGGGCAAGGTGAACAGCTCACACCCGTGTCGTGGACGGCTTTTGACGACTGAGACTTCAAAGGAATCTCTTGCTCCGCTTCCAGGAGACTCCCGTTCAGCACAAGTACTTTATCTGACACCATGTCAAAGCTCAGAGGCGAGATCACTGCACACACCTATACATATGGACTTACGCATGTGTACATAAACACACATGTGTGAGACTAATACGAAAACTGGCACGACTATGTATGTGTATATATATATAATTAGTAAGAAAAGCTGATGATTATATAGACACACATATATACACCTATGTCTATGTATGCACACCTATAGAATAGTAAGAAAGACTGTGATGACTACAGAGACATATATTCACACGTACATTCTATACACGTGGGTAGTGTGCATGGGATTAATAAGAAGAAACTGAATAGTAAAATTAGGGCATGGGACCCCAAGGATCGCGTAAGAAGGGGTCGGAGGCGGTCAGATGACTCTTCCGCTTATTTCCGTTTGGAAATGTGGGGCTCACGTTGCGCGGGAGGGGTCAGCGCGTCCTGAACCCCGGGGGGCTCGGGACGTCACGGACACGTGCCAAAATAACACTTGGACGTGCACAATTTACCAACCCAAAACCAAGGGGGGGCGGCTAAAATAGGCGACGCGGCCACGGTGGAGAAAACGCACGCACTCTTACTACGCGCCGAAGCCCTTCGACCGCAAGCAGGCGATTTCTGGTTTACGAGCTGGACTTCTTGTGGGGATTTTTACGGTGAATTAAATATGGGAGAGCAAGTCAAAGCCTCTGAGCGTGGGGGTCAGCGAGGGATTTTTTTTTTAAGAAGAGGGAGTAGGTTCTGTGAAAGTCACGAAGACTGCAGAAAAAGCATGAACTACTCTATTAAATTGCAAGAAGTCCCCCCCCCCCCAAAAAAAATGATGTGGTTTTGTTAGGAGGTGCTTTGGGGAAAAAAAAAAAACCTTGTAAAAATGTGTACAAAGCACCCAGTTTCTGTGTGCCCCGCCCCTCTCCCCCCCCCCCATTATCTGAACGCGTCATCAGATTCTAGGCTAACCGTGAAAAGCTTTCGCATGAAGAAAGTCACTTGTAAAACGGTGGAGACTTTCGTTCTACGTGTATAAGAGTCTCCAAGTTTATACTATCCTAAAAACACAGCGAGGACCCATTCTCTACCTGTAGCACTTATGAAAGCAGACAAGTATTTAATGGTAAAAAAAAAAAAAGAAAAGTAATTTGTCTTTTTTTTAAAGTTAAACTCTGCTGTTTCTTTAAGAATACTGTTTTTAAGTAGTTACACACGGGAGTTGGCATTCAGTTTACGAATACGATGCATCCTTATTAACTCCATCTTTATTAACTACACATTTCACGTAGAGCAGGGTCTGGAAATCATGGGAAAAGCTTGCAAACAGACTTCAATACATGTTCTAGAAAGAACAAAACCATTCCTTCTAATACAGGTGCATTTTATTTTTTTTTAAGAAAATATCTGAAGGCACATAAGCAAAAAGCATGACAATTTTTTTTTTTTTTTTGGTTCAAGACTGACACTGGCAGCGTCTAAATTGCTTCATTACCTTATAGGCTAAGCTCTCCGCAGACCCCGGCCTGCTAGGTAAGGAGTGGCAGAGTCCGTAAAATATTTATAAGTTAGTTATACATTTTTAAAAGAGTAGATAGAAATTCAAAGCCAGAGAGAAGCTCAAAGGAGTGCCTTTTTCCTCCAGTGGTCTAAGCCTTTGAAGGAACCTGCGACTAAGAAGGAATATGACTATCAAAATACGATTGATCTGCCGAGGAATTAAAAAAAGCAGTCACGACAAAGAACTTAGGACTATTATGGTTACTTTCCCCCTTTGCTCTTGGTGGTTCTAAATGTCTTTCCACAAGTCCTATTGGCCCATGCATAATATCTTAACAGGTATTACATATAATACTATTGTAGATTATCTTACATATAATTATATATGTTATAGAATTATATTATGTATAACAACATATGTATAATACGTATATATGTATATTATGTATCATATTAGGTATATATGTATAATATCATTATATGCAATTATAGTCTGTATAATACATATATTGTATAATAATAGTGTGATAGTATTATATATAACATATACATATGATATACACATATATGTAGTTTTTTATATATTATATGTAATATATACACATATGTTATGTATATTATATATACATATGGTATATTATATATACATGTGGTTATGTATATTATGTATAATATATTGTATCCTAACAGATATTGCCTTATATACTATATTAGCATATATTATATGATATATTATATTAACAAATGTTGCCTACTATCATATACATTAGCATGCTATACAGGTATACATTACCTGCGCGTGCATGGGTGGTCTATGGGCGTGCCGTGGTGTATTTCCTAATGTCGTGCGTTCTGGGTTTTCCTCATTCCCTTCCTTCTGCGCAGGATGCCGGAGGATGGGGACCGTGGATAACGAGAAAGCAGGGGGGTCACTAAAATAGAGGCAGGGAGGGATGACCCACAGCGTGAACCCAGAAGTCGGGAGGCGGTGGGAGGGATCGAAGGGGAGGGCAGGACTTGAAGAACGCCTCGACATTTCGCTTCTCTTGTAGATGGACAGAGCCAAAAGAGGAGAGGGGCGCCCGGCCTCCTCCCGGGAGCTGGGGACCCCGACGGAGGCCTTCCCGTCTCCTCGGCCGGCCCGGGGGCTCGGCCCCCCGCAGCTGCCTGCCCCAGACAGCCAGCCTCCCTCCCGGGCTGGAAGATCTAAGCCAGGTAGGGGCCCTCTGCGCTTCTCCCAACCGAGCACCACTTGCAAACTCCATCCCCTGCTCTTCAGTGGAGGTCAGGAGACTTTTCATCAGCACCCCAAATAAAGTGAGGCGGGAGTGATACACCACCGAAGGGCACAATGTTCACACTGGTTACATCTTTGATTATTCCTCCCCACCCTCGGTTGCTACTTTTGCATTCACCGTTTACTTGATGCCATTCAGCACTGTTCCTCCGCTTCTGTTAATTGCTCAAGGTGCCAGCAAATATATCCCGAGGAATTGCTTCATGTGTCTAAGTCACGGCCTAGAGCCACCTAAACCGCGTTTATGCTCAAGGCATATGGGACACATAAACACTGCTCCCCCGCCCCCACCCCCCACATTCTGCAGCCCAGCGAGCCATCAGCTGGGTTCTGTGGCAGTATGAAAGGCAGAGCGCGGTGATGGGGTGAACGTCACTATCATCGCTGCGAGCTCTGCCAAGGCACGGGTTTAAGACTTCCGAGGGCTCTGCCGCGTGCTGACGCAATGCGTTTGATTTCCCTTCCACAGCTGGATCTCATCATCATTCACCAGCAGGTGGAGCTCCTCGGAAGTAAGTATATCCTGTCCTGCACTTTCTAGCGCCCCTGTCTCCATAGTCACAGGCTCCTTCGCATCCAATGCATCCTGAGTCAGAAAGTCCAAGGTGTGCGAGAGAATTAGAGTTAAAACACACACACATTTGATATCTTTTTGTAAAGCAAAGAATAGCAAGGTCGAGAGTGTGAAAGCGTAAGACTCACTAAGGTATTTGTTCTAGATCACGCCATTGAATCTTAGAAAGAATGGGAGGTTAAACGTTATCTATCTCGAAGATGCTAACATTTCACTGGGGTGGGGGGGGAGTTGAACTTGGGTAGGCGCCCTACCATTTGAGCCACGCCGGCCCCTAATTTAAGCACTGGTTATTTTGCCTCGTGCCAAAGATGTAGCTCTAAGGCTACGCCACCTACTTCGTGAAGTCCTGAGTTCGAATCCCAGCACAAAAGAAAGGAAGGAAAATATTGCTGATAGGAATGCAAGTCCTCCGAGGTGTGTTTGGTTTTTGTTCTTCTCCATTAGTGATCCTTGGCACTGAGACTGCCAATAAGTACGAGATCAAAAACAGCTCGGGCCAAAGGATTTACTTCGCGGTGGAGGAGAGCCTGTGC